>NC_031783.1:14751001-14757556 GCF_001522545.3 Parus major | reverse complement strand
GATGGATGATGGATGGATGGATGATGGATGGATGATGGATGTCCTGCTCCATGTCTGCAGCACAGGGTTCTGAGAACAGGGTGGGACCTGAGCCTGGCATCTCCCTCCCCACATCCTGGCTATTGGGATGGCCAGAATATGAAAGTGAGGAGCACAGGGATGTTCTGAGAGGCTCCTGTGGAATTTGGTTGGAAGCCTGGTCTGGGTGGTGGAGGCAGCCAAGGCTGGTCCATGCTGAACATGTCATGGCAGTGGTTTAAGACGAGTCTTTTCTTTCCTGTGGGAATACATGGAATCAGGGAATGCTTTGTGTTGGAAGGCACCTCAAAGATCAACTCATTCCACCTCTGCCATGGCAGGGACGCCTTCTACTGTCCCAGGCTGCTCCAAGCCCTGTCCAGCCTGGCCTGGGACACTGCCAGGGATCCAGGGGCAGCCACAGCTTCTCTGGACACCCTGTGCCAGAGCCTGCCCAAATTCAGCCCACATGAAGAGCAGCCCAAACCCCCCAACCACACCATGACAGACTCGTGGTGGTTGCAGCCCTGATCTCTCCCCGTGGCAGTGTTGAGGTCTCGGGGGTCAGTGTCCAGCTCTGTGGGATTCCAGACCTTGTGGAGAGCAGGGATGAGCCAGGGTTTGCACAGATGAGATGGTCCAGAGCCAAAGAGAGCATCTCTGTTCCACCACGTGCTGCTGGTGGCAAGGACTGCCCTGATGTGGAGTGCTGGTCCCAGACTGAAATGTGGGGGGGAATAGCTGAAATTCAGAAAAATTCACGATTTGGGCTCTAAAGCACCAGCACAGAATGTTTTAGGCAGCCTGAGATAACAGCAGCACTTTGGGAGTGGGATGAGCTTCTGGGCTCCTGCTGGGAGTGATCTTGGTGTGTTCAACCAAGGAAATCTGATGGCAGGCAGGGACACGAGGGGAATAAATTCCTCTCTCCCAGCCAGGAGCTCCACAGTGAGGGGGTGGCAGGAGCCTCCCAAGCCCCCGGGGCCGCTCTGCATCTCAACACACAAAATTGATCAGGAGCAGGAGAGAATTACATTCATACAGTCACTTGTCACTGAGGTCTTATTAGGAATCTCCACTCATTAGTGTGGAGAGAACAAGGATGTGACCTTGTTAATGTCCTTGGGCAGGGAAAGGCTGATTGACCACTTTGCTATTGATTTATCACTTAGCCCTGGAGCTCTGTGTGCTTTGCCTTGGCCGTGGGCACATCTGGCCCTGGGCACATCTGGCCCTGGGCACACCTGGCCCTGGGCACACCTGGAGGATTTTCTGCAGCTGGAATGGAGAATTGGCATCCCTTTCCCTGCCCTGTCCGCACCCTTCAGGCTGATTCAGCCGGGAATTCGCAGCCAAGTCGTGCAAATTAAAAATAAACAAATAAATAATAAAGGATGAGCCTGTGATTGATGGAAAGGGCCAAGGAAAGTGACAGTTCCCGTCCCTGGAGGCCACATCCCGGCACTGCCGGGGCCTCCTGCCTTGTGCAACTTCCCAGCTGCTCCAGAGCCGCGGTATCCCAAAGCCCGGGGCTGGGGGAGCCTCTCCCTGTCCCCCCTGTGCCCCCCACAGCAGCCCCGGGGACAGGATGGACCCGCTGGGGCTGCAGGAGGACTCGGTCAGGGCTGGGGTCACCTTTGGGCTCTGCATGGCAGGAAGGACACGGAGGGGCTGGAACGTGTCCAGGGAAGGGAACGGGGCTGGGGAAGGGGCTGGAGCACCAGGAGGGGCTGGGGGAGCTGGGAAAGGGCTGGAGAATTCCTGAGGGAGCTGGGAAAGGGGCTCAGCCTGGAGAAAAGGAGGCTCAGGGGCATTTCTGGCTCTGCACAAGTCCCTGCCAGGAGGGAACAGCCGGGGGTTCGGGCTGTGCTCCCGGGGAACAGGGACAGGAGGAGAGGGAACGGCCTCAGGCTGGGCCAGGGGAGGCTCAGGATGGATATTGGGAACAATTCCTTCATGGAAAGGACTGTCCAGGCCTGGCACAGCTGCCCAGGGCAGGGCTGGAGTCCCCATCCCTGGAGGGATTGAACAGCCCTGTGGATGTGGCACTTGGGGACGTGGATTGTTGGACTGGATGATCTTAGAGGGTTTTCCAACCGTGATTCCACAATTCCATAATTCCTTCTGTGGGTGAAATCGCATCCCCATCGGGGCAGAATCCCAAAATGCCTCTGCCATCTCCACAGCCCTACATCTGATTATTTAATTTGATTTTATTTTCCCCTCTCTGGAGGCTTCTGTAGGTTCTACTTGTGCCCGAATGTTCCTCTGTCCCCACCTGCCTCATCCCGCCTGTTCCCCGAGCTCCCCGGTAATTCCAAGCGACAAATCCGCCCCTCCACGACCACCCTGCCAGGGAGGAAATGTCGATTAAGTGGAAGCCAAAGAAATCCTCCAATTAGCGGCAGCGCGGAGGGGCTCGATCTGTGCCATTGATCAGGCGCTTGTCAGCGCGATCGCTCATCCTCTGTCGATAGCTCCAGCCGGGGATGGGGGACACCGATGTCCCCGCGGTCCCCGGCGTGCCGGAGCCTCTCCAGGGCTTTTCCCATCCCCTCGGAGCTGCCCAGCAGCTCCATCCCTGCGGGATGCGCAGCCGGAGGGCCGGGGGGGTTTATTCTTCCCCCCAGAGCCATCGGCCGCTTCCTCCGGCGTTTCTCGGCTTCCCAAAGTCGTCTTCCGAAGCCACACAAGCCTGAGAAAAATTTCGAGGGGCCGCTGCCAAGTAGTTTCAGCCGAGAATTTGGGTTTTGTTGAGGGAAGGCATGGTTTGTCTGCATGAAAAGCCGGTTTTTGGGGGGAGGGCCGGGCGGAACGTCCCCCCGCGGTGTCAGAGCCCCGAGCGTGACAAACCTGCATCCGCTGCGGGCTGCGGGAGCCTCTCCTGCACAAAGGAGCCGTCGGGCAGGGCTGGGCTGCTGCCAGCGGGACAAGGGACAGAGGCGTCCCCAAGGGCCGGGTGGGACACAGGGGGCGCGGAGCATCCCAGTGCCCCATCCATGGAAGGGCTGGGCAGGACTGGGATCCATGGAAGGGCTGGGCAGGACTGGGATCCATGGAAGGGATGGGCAGGACTGGGATCCATGGGAGGGCTGGGCAGGACTGGGATCCATGGGAGGGATGGGCAGGACTGGGATCCATGGGAGGGATGGGCAGGACTGGGATCCATGGGAGGGATGGGCAGGACTGGGATCCATGGGAGGGATGGGCAGGACTGGGGTTTGCCCTGCTGTGCTCAGGCACCGTCCTGCCCTGTCCTCCCCGCTGGTTTTGGGGTCCTGGCTGCCTCTGACTTCGGTGTTTTTTGGGGCTGGTGCGAGCTGGGAGGTTTGCAGGGAGGATGGGGAGCTCAGAGCTCATTTTGGATGGCGTGGGATGGATGGGAGCACGGTGGGTTCTGGATCTGCAGCAGTTCCATGCTGGTGGCACCCCTGGCAGGTGGCTCCAGGTCACTGGTGTCCCCACAGGGCTGTGGTTGTGTCTCTCTGGGTGTTTGTATCACATCCCTCACCTTCTCCCAGTCGGTGATGAAGGTGTCCCCAGCCCTCCCACATCCCTGGGCTGGTTTAGGGACAATCACCCCAAACCTCCCGCAGCCCCTGGGGTGTGATGGCAGTGGGGACATTGTCTGTGCTGAGCTCTGAGCTCACAGAGTCACAGAATATCCCAAACTGGGATGGACCCATTGATCCAACTCATCCCTGGGGATGAGTCCAGCCCAGAGGGGAGCAGAGGTGGCCTCAGAGCCCCCAGCCCTGGCAGAGGATGGGGCTGGGACCCCCAGCAGGTCACCCTCATTAGCCTGAGTGTGACATGCCGGTTAATTACCCCCTGTGCCATCAGAAGGGACGTGTGGGGCTGGTGTCACTCACCCTGTTTGATCCCCGTCTCGTTACAAGGCAGATAATGAGGCACAGCCTTGTTCAGCTCTGATCTTGGTGTGAATATTAAAAATTCATATTTTGGTGCTTTGAGGAGGTTGAGGAAGCGTGTGAGGGTGTTCTGCATCCAAGGGGCTGAGCAGAGATCACACCCAGGCCTCGGTCATGTTAAAGGCTCAGAAAACTTGAATTACTGAACAGGGACTGTGAAGGGGCAATTCCTTTCAGCCTTAATCACTCTGGTGGTGCAAGACCTTTTCTAAACATTTTTTTTTTCTAGGCAAAATGCCTTTAAATAAAGGCTTACAGGTTTAGTGAGCCTCTAACTCCAGCTGTGTCCAGCTGTGTGAGCCTCACGTCAGTGCCACAACCAAACGAGTTGCTGGAAGTGTCAGCACACACCTGGTTGTTGGGGGGTTTCTGGTTTCAGGACACCGAGGGCTGATGACTTCCACACTCAGCTGTGTGTGTGTGATGTACCCAGCTCTGACCCCAAAAACAGCCCCACTTCTGCTGGGTGAGGTTGGAGCTGAGTGATGGACACAGAGCAGGGGTGAGCAGCCCCCTTTGGAGAGAAATCTGGCTGTGAGACCCCCTGAGCTCGGCTGGGGGGACAGATCTCACTCTCTGCATGCAGCTGAACATAAATGAAAGCATGATCTGGGTGGAGGACGGGGTGGGAACTCCTCTGATTTTATTAGGAATCCCCAGAGATTGGATGATTTTTGAGTCACGGAGCCTTGGCACAGGGAGAGTTTCAGTTCTTGCTTGAAGCCAGCACCTCCTGAAGACAAGAAAACCATCCCAGGAACCAGGAGAACCTCGTGAACATGCCCAGCTGTGTTTGAACACAATCCCAGTTTGAACTGGAAGTGGGCTGGAGGTGGCTCATGTTCTTACCTGCAGCAAAACATCAGCAGCAGAGGGTTACGAAACCATTTGGAGATGAAAAGATCACCCAAACCATTTCCCAGGCCATAAAAACCCCAAAACCATCTCCCAAACCATCTCCCAGGCCATAAAAACCCCAAAACCATTTCCCAAACCATCTCCCAGGCCATAAAAACCCCAAAACCATTTCCCAAACCATCTCCCAGGCCATAAAAACCCCAAAACCATTTCCCAAACCATCTCCCAGGCCATAAAAACCCCAAAACCATTTCCCAAACCATCTCCCAGGCCATAAAAGACCCCAGGACCGCTCTGGCAGCCTGGTGAAGAACGGTGGCTCCCTGTGCTTTGAGGATCTCAGGGGATCAGGTGGAGGCAGTGGGGAGCAGCAGGAGGTGGAAGGTGCAGGGGCAGTGCCTGGGGGTGTCCCCACAGCCAGGCAGGTTTGTCCTGTGCCAGCTGGGTCACCTCACCCTGGCATGATCAGAAAGAGGCACCACGTGTGCTGTCAGCTCCCCCAGTCACCGTGCAGGACAGAGAACTTTAAAAGAACAAGGAAAACTGTTACCACTTCAAAACTCAGCTCGGAATTGATGCCAGGCCTCCAGCAGACTGATGCTCCTTTCTTCTCCCGTTAATTAATTCCTCTGCCTCCAGTGAATTTCCATCTTTTATTTGTGCTGCAATCAAAGGCTGCGAGCAGCGAGGCTCACATTAGGAACAGACCCATCCAACCTTTTTTTTAATCTTCCTGTATCAGTTCCTCATCCTCTCCTCGTGCTGCCACGCTGCAGCTGAAGCACAGATGCCAAGAGATGACTTTGCTGGAGGAGGGAAGGGGCACTCAGCCCCCCGGAGTTTGCTCCCAGCAGGTTTCCTTTGCTGCAGAGAGGAGGAAGAATACTGCTGAGTTCTGCTCAGAGACACAAATGGGCAATTACAGGGTCACCTGAGAAGTGCCTGGTGATTTACAGCGTCATTAAAAGGTGATGGTAAAAGTAGGGAAGATTTGTAGCATCTGCATGGAAACCCCGTCCCTGACCCTCACACCCCAGATACCGAGAGATTAAATATCCAAGGAGGCCTTGAAGCCTGGGGATGGCTTTGAGGGAGAGCCCTGCACATCTGGAAATGCTTGGCCTGATACTGAAGCCCCTGGACCGTGTGTAATGAAATGTAATTCCCTCCTTGCCCTGCTGTGGGCCAGGACAGGCTCTTCCTGCGGTGGAAGAGGAAGGTGCAGCCAATGTGGACGTGAAGGTGAAGATGGGCTTTGCTGGGGGCTGTGGGGAGCAGGGTCCTGCTGAGGAAAAAGAAGTCACCTCCAGTGGGGACAGAGCCAGGGCTGGATCCTCCTGCCTGGGGGAAGCTCAGCCTGATCCCAAAGAGCTGCTCTGAAAGAGCTCCACGGCTCGTGGGTCTGTTCCCATCCCCAGCACGGGACTGATGGCTCTGGCTGCCCTTGGGACTGTTGGGTCTCCTCCTCATGGCCTTGGAAGGCTCCAGGTGGTGGAGCCTTTGTTGCTGGCACAGTGCAACATTCCCATTTCTCCTGTTCCATCCTGGCACTTGCAGTTCTGGCTTCTGGTCCCCCTTTGGATGTTCTGCGTGTTAGAGGGAAGAAATCCCGGCTGGAAGTGAAAGGTGGGAAGGGTGGGATGATGGGAGAAGGTGCTTTGAGGTCCCACACCTTGACTGGGATGGCCTGGACGTCTTATCCCATGTTCTGTCCTGTGTGTTATCCCATGTTATCCCAGGTTTTATC
>NC_031783.1:14747810-14750886 GCF_001522545.3 Parus major | reverse complement strand
TGTGTGTTATCCCATGTTATCCCAGGTTTTATCCTGTTGTTATCCCATGTTATCCCAGGTTTTATCCTGTGTGTTATCCCAGGTTTTATCCTGTGTGTTATCCCATGTTATTCCATGTTTTTATCCCATGTTATCCTGTGTGTTATCCCATGTTATTCCATGTTTTTATCCCATGTTATCCTGTGTGTTATCCCATGTGTTATCCCATGTTTTATCCCATGTGTTATCCCATGTTTTATCCTGTGTGTTATCCCATGTTTTATCCTATGTTATCCCATGTTTTATCCCATGTTATCCCATCTGTTATCCCATGTTATCCCATGTTTTATCCCATGTTATCCCAGGTTTTATCCTGTGTGTTATCCCATGTTTTATCCTGTATTGTCCTGTGTTTTATCCCATGTTATCCTGTGTGTTATCCTGTGTGTTATCCCACATTATCCCATGTTTTATCCCATGTTATTCCGTGTGTTATCCCATGTTTTATCCCATGTTATCCCATGTGTTTTCCCATGTTTTATCCCATGTTATCCCATGTGTTTTCCCATGTTTTATCCCATGTTATTCTGTGTGTCATCCCATGTTTTATCCCATGTTATCCCACATTATCCCATGTTTTATCCCATGTTATCCCATGTGTTATCCCATGTTTTATCCCATGTTTTATCCCATGTGTTTTCCCATGTTTTATCCCATGTTTTATCCCATGTTATCCCACATTTTATCCCACGTTATTCCACGTGCCGGTGCCCAGCAGAGCCTGTGTGGTGTCAGGCTGGAGAGCAGTGCAGGATCTGAGGGAAAACCTCTTTTTGGAGGCTCTGCTCCTCCAGGGCTCCCCAGCTGCAGGAGATCTCCTCTCCCAGCCCTTCCTGGCAGCATCAGGATTCCCCAGGATCCTCCTGGCTCCGGCAGAGCGATGCCGCTCTGCAGCAGCGGCGTTCCAACTTGGAATTACATCTCACCCTGCCTTGTTTTGGGCAAACAGGGATTTTTAGGGAGAAATCTGCGGGTGGAAGCAGCTCTGAGGGCCAGCTTGGCTCGCTGGCAGGCTGTGCTCGGAGCTGAGCTGGGAATGAGCAGGGATGGAGGGTGCACATGTTTTCAGGGAGCAGAGGAGAGCTGGCAGGGCTGGGGATGAAAGCAGCATATGTCTGATTGAGCAAGTGGAGAAATGCGGGCCAGATGGCTGCAGGGACTGGGAGTGGGGAATAATTTCCAAAGTCTTTGCTCTCCGGAGCAAGATTAGGGCAATCTCTTCCTCTCGGCTCAATTTGCCTCCCGTGGTGGCTTTGGGCAGAGCTCTTAATGCTGTTTGTGACCTCCAGGGATTTGGGGAATTGTTCTCCGGGGTGGAAACATTGAGCAGCACGCAGGGAGCAGGGGATGGTTTGTAAGGATGAGCCCTCAATCCCAGGAAAGGGGGGGATTTGGGAGAAGCCCTTTCCTGGGTGTTTTACAGGGTCTGACCAGGAACTCAGGTGGGTCCTGGAGAAGGCTGGTCATGGAATCAAGGAATTCCAGACTGGTTTGGTTGGAAGGGACCTTAAAGATCGTCCAGTTCCAATCCCAACACCTTCCACTATCCCAGGGTGCTCCAAGCCCTTGGACACTTCCAGGGATCCAGGGGCAGCCACAGCTTCTCTGGGAAATCCATCCCTGTCCCTCCCACCCTCACAGCCAGGAATTCCTTCCCAATATCCCAGCCAAATCTCCCCTTTTCCAATGGGAAGCCATTCCCTGTGTCCTGTCCCTCCATCCCTTGTTCCCAGTCCCTCTCCAGCTCTCCTGGAGCCTCTTTAGTCCCTGGAAGGGCTCTGAGCTCTCCCTGGAGCCTTCTCCTCTCCAGGCTGAAAAAGGAGATTTGTGGTTTGGGGGAAAATTTAAAACTGTATTTTTTAGGTGATCTTTATGTTAAAAAAAAAAACAACCAAAAGTACCTGTGATGGGACAGGCGTGGTAGAAGCAGAAACTGCAGTTCCATCAAGCCAAGGAAATCCTAAATAATCCAAAAATTAACCCAGGCTGAAGGTTTGGAAGTTGCTTTTTTCCTTGTATGAAGAGAGGGAGGGAAAAAAAAAGGAAACCTGTGTATAAACCCTGTTTCAAGGAAATGAATTTCAAATAAGAAAAACAAATTTGAGTTAATTCCTCTTTTCCAAGCACGGCTCCATTCAGTGTTTTGGGAGTCAGGGATTTGGGGATCTGGAGATAGCGTCAGTGTTTTTGGGTAACAAGTACAAACTGTAGCAGCTTTTAAGGCTTCAGAAGCTGTTTCTGATTAGGATCTTTTCTTTTGACAACTTTTTTTTTTCTTTTCAGGGAGAAAAAAAAAAAAAAGGAGGTGGGGGGAGGAGGAAAGGGCTTTTTGTAACACAGTTGGGTTAGAGATGAGGGAAAATCTGTTTGAAATATGCAGGGACCTGAAAGCAAATCTTGAGTGAATAATAAGTTTAACTGACCTTAAAATATCCCATTGCCATGAGGGATTTGAGAGTAATACTTCAAATGGATTTTTGATGAGGCTCTGCAAGCTGTGGGGAATTGAATATTTTTACCCAACACGTTTTCTGATCTAAATTTTCACAATAACTGGGGAAAAAAATCTATTTGGGAATGCCTAAAGAAGGGTTGGGGTGGTGTTGTTTTACTCTAAAGCTGCTGCTGTGCAGGGAAAAACCCCAATTTGCTGCAAGGTCACTTTTCAGAAGTGCTTTTATTCCCCAATATTTACATTTAATCCTGGAGCAGAATTGTGTGGTACCCTTGGCATTCCATGGGGGGATCCAGTGGAGGATGATCCCGGTGCCTGCTGGCTCAGTGTGTGTGTCCCAAGGCTGGCACCAGCCAGGGGGCTCTGCTGGGACCCTGCTGTGATGTCACTGTCCCCAGGATCCCAGGATCCCTGCAGGAAGCCCTGGCTGCTGGGAAAACACCTGTGGGAGAAGCCCCAAATTCCAGGATAGAAATCCCTGTGGTTGCTTCTTCCTCCAAAGGAAGACAGCAGCACTTCCTGGGCTGTCCTGCTGCCTGTCTGTCTGTCCATCCATCCATCCATGGATTCCATCCATCCATC
>NC_031783.1:14718487-14747155 GCF_001522545.3 Parus major | reverse complement strand
TGTCCCCAGGGCTGTGGGGCTCTGCCAAGGGCTCCATTCCTTCCCTCCCATGGAGTGGGTGATCCCACAGGAGTGTGGGACCATTGCCTCGCTCCTGGCTGCCGTGGGGTTGGCTTTGGGATTCTGGAGAATCATGGAAAGGTTTGGGGTGGAAGGGACCTTAAAGCCCATCCAGTGCCACCCCCTGCCCACCTCCCACTGTCCCAGGCTGCTCCAAGCCCTGTCCTGGGACACTTCCCCAGGGAGCTGCTGCTCCAGGGCGGTGCTGCTCCCTGGGGATGTTTTTAGGCTGGCTGTTATCAGACACCCACACTGCGCTGCAGTTCCTGAATCCATGGCTCTGGAATCCAGGGCTTTTCCTCACCAGCAGCTGTTCCTGAAGCTGCTGCAGCTTTGGTGTTTCCAGTCCTTTAAATCCCTTGGAATCGCTGATGTTGGAAAAGCCCCCTGAGCTCACTGAGTCCAACCATCCCCAGCACTGCCAGGACCACCACCCATGTCCCCAAGTGCCACATCCACAGAACTTCCCAATCCCTGCAGGGATGGGGACTCCACCCCTGCTCTGGGCAGCGTTTCCATGAAGGAATTTTCCTGGTCAGGCTGGCTCCAGCCCTGCTGTGGCCTCGGCTCCCTGATCCCTCTGCTGCCCAAAGCGGCTGCCCAGGGATGCTGGGATCGGTGTTCCCATCCATCACCCCTGGCCACCGCTCAGCTTTCCATGGAAATGTGAAAAAATTCCTATTTTTGATCCTCACCCTCCATCAAATCCGGCTGGAATGGGCTGGTGGGATGTGACAGGGCTGGGGAAGATGGGCAGACGGCTGGACAGACAGACAGACAGAGCGTGTGATTGCTCAAGCCACACTTCCGTAGGAAACCAGGCTAAAAATAAGCAAAATCCAGTTCTTTCCCACAAATAGCTCCAGTTGCCACAAACTGAAGCTTTTCCAGTGAAGAAAGTGTTTTGTTAGAGAATTGCCAGTTGTTCAGGAGGGAGGGAGCACTGACAGGATGGAGGGAACCCCCACCACCATCACCTGGGGCTCACCCAGAGCTCTGGGAGCTGCCTGAGGCTCGGGAAGCTGCAGAAACATCCATTTCCTGGAATTCCAGAGCGGTTTGGCTCAGAGGGACCTTAAATCCCATCCAGTGCCACCCCCTGCCATGGCAGGGACACTTCCCACTGCCCCAGGGTGCTCCAAGCCCTGTCCAACCTCTCCTGGGACATTCCTGATCCTTCCCAACATCTCCACATCCCCTTTTTCCATGGCTGGAGGAACAGCTTTCCATTTTTTTTTTCAGCAAAGTGCGTAATCCTCCCCTGGCTCCCTCCTGGTGGAGGATTTCCTTTGCCTGGGGACCAGCTGAGCCTGCTGAGAGGGGGAAGGGGCTCCCAGCATCATCCCCAGCATTCCCAAGCCTCGTGGTCCCAGATTTTTGGGGTTTCTCCCTCATGTGTGGAGGCAGCAGTTGTGGGGTCCCTGGGGGCTGCCCTGCACACTCAGGGGGTGCCTGAGCAGGTTGGTGGAGATCAGAAACATTTTCTCTGTGCTGAGACTCCTCTCCCAGTTCCCTTCTCCTGGGTGGGATGGCACGGAGAAGTTTGGGAATGGTGGCTCCCATCCCTGCCATGCTGCGGGCAAAGCTCCTCGCCAGGAAATGAGGCTTTTTCTGATAGTAAAAAAAAAAAAAAAAAGAGCTAAATTTGTTTCCCATCTTCCCTCAGGCTGGATTACAAATTTGACACAGATGGGGGAATCTTTGTTGTTTCTGTGGAAAATTTTCTTTTCCATCCCAATGACAGCAGCGTGACAGCATCAGACCTGAGACAAACACCAAAAAAAGCCAGTTCTGGGGTTCTGGGGGAGGGACAGGGATGAGCTCCTCCAGCCTGGAGCCATCCTGAGCTGGGACAAGTGTGGGATGTGGCTGTGGAGAGCCACAACCTGCTCGGGGGGGACACAGCAGCCAGGGGTGGAGAACGTGGCCAGGACAGGGGGTTTAGGGTGACATTTTCCCTGTGAGCTCCCAGAGGTGATGAAGAGGAGGATTTGAGCTGTAGGATGCAGGGGTTTGGCTGAGGGGTGCTGGGGCAGGGGACAAGGGGATGTTTTGGGGACACAAAACGTTCTTCCTTTGAGATGCAGCTGTGGCTCAGCCTGGAAAGGTGGCAATGAGGGCTGGGCTGTCCCGGCTCCATCCCTGTGTCCCTGCAGGTGACTGTCCCCAGGGCTCAGGAGACTGTCACCTTTGCATGGATGGACCTGGGGCTCTGCAGAGCTGCTGCCTCTTCCAGGCCTTCAGGTTCCTGCCAGCAGCAGCCCCTCCATCACCTGCCCGAGCTGTCAAAGGCATTACAGCAACCCCGGGAAAACGGGAATGCTGCATCCCTGGGCACCAGCTCTGCCCCTGCTGCCTCAGCACATTTCAGCCCCTCGTGCCCATGTGCAGCTGTGGCTTCGCTGTCCCAGTCCTCCTCCTGTCCTGTCCCACCCCTGAGTGCCCACCGGGGTCTGTGGGACAGCTGCTCCCTGCCCTGGCCCCGCAGCCCCCCGAGGGTCCCTGTGCCCAGCCGGGAGCGGGGCTGCAGGTGATGCCACTCGTCTGCCAGCCCTGGCACCCGGCCCTGGCACCCAGCCTTGGCACCCCTGGGGTCTGTCTGAACTCAGGTCACTGCCCCGAGGTGGAGCTTTCCCTCCTCGGGCCAAACCCCACAGCCCCACATCGCTCTGGGATCTTCCTGGAGCTGCTGGTGGCCACAGGAGCCACTGCTGGCTCTGTCCCCTCTCCTGTCCCCCCAGGACACCCCTCAGTGCCCATTGCTGGGTGTCCCCAGACAGGGGTTTGGTGCTGGGGGTCACAGGGGGTGTCCCCAGACAGGGGTTTGGTGCTGGGGGTCACAGGGGGTGTCCCCAGACAGGGGTTTGGTGCTGGGGGTCACAGGAGGTGTCCCCAAACAGAGGATGCTCCTGGCAGGATGGAACAGAGGGAGGGACACCAGGGCACAGCGAGGCACTGGCTCCGTCTGGGGCTGGGGTCGGCGGTGAGGGGGATCCCCTTCACGGGGGGATTGAGGTGCTGAGCCACTGCTGATCTCAGAGTTCCCAAATTCCTCTGTGGATCTGGCCAGGAGAGCTTTCCAGCTGTCCCTGGAGCTGGTGCTGATGGATCCCCACTGGCAGCCCTGGCTGTGGCTCCCGAGCCAGGACTGCTGGATGTTTGCTGAGGTAGAAATGAGGCGGTTTTGGAAGCGCTTCAGAGCAGCTCGTGCTTGGTTTGAGGCTGAAGTTTCACTCAGGATTTCAAGCAGGACTTGGTGCTCGTTCAGCAGGGCAGAGCCAGACTGGGAAAGTGGTTTTTGCAGGAGTTTCCATGAGATGCAGGCATGGATCAGCTCATGGAGATGGGGGTGGTGCTGCTCGGAGGGCAGGGCTCACCTCTCACACCTTTGATTTCTTAGAATCAGATCCCACCGGGATCCATTCCTTCCCAACCTCTGAACCTCGGCAATGCCAGCGGGACCTGGCGGCACCCCCAGCCCAGGGAGCACAAAGTGCTCGTTTTTGTGCTTTTGAAAGAGGAAAAACGGGATAAACGGCTTGAAAATGCTGGAATGGCTCACGTTAGGAATGGTGAGGGTGGGAAGATCTTTGCTATTCCCTGGAAGTTGTTGGGTTGTGCAGGAGGAGGGTGAGGAGCAGGATGAGGGGCTCCCTGGAGGGGACAGCCAGGGGACAGCCAGGGGACAGCCAGGGGACAGCCAGGGGACAGCCAGGGGACAGCCAGGGGACAGCCAGCCCTGCCCACGGTGGCCTTGGAGCCACCATCTGGAGAGCCCGGCTGCCCCTTCCCGTGGCTCCTCGAGGCTCCGAGCTCGGCCGGGGCCGCCCCATACTGAGATCAAATAAACACAAATAGCCTGAAATTATTCATGGCTCTGGGGACTTGTCTGATGCCTCGTCAGCAGCTGCTGATCAAATCAGGGCAGCTGTCAATCGAGCGGCAGGGGCTGGCTCTGGCCGACATGTGTGGATTATTCCTTCTCCTTCCCTTCCTTCCTTCCTCCATCCCTGCCGGGCTCCCGCTGCTCCCGCACCTGCGGATGGGCAGGAATTCTGGGGGTGCCCCTCGCCCGCACCCCGGCACCGGGACAAGGAGGGACCCCAGGGACAGGGGGGTGCGGGTCCTGCCACCTGCGCTGTGCCCCCGTTAATTGGGCTGGGCTAATTAGCGGAGAGCTTGTGGCTCAGGGAGCGCTGGGAGTGAGTCCAGAGAGGGGATGGATGCGCTTGGAATGGTGACAGGACAAGGGGAATGGCTCCACAGGGATGGGAAAGGATACCGGGAATAAATCCTTCCCTGGCCCGAGGGAAACTGAGGCAGCCCCTGGATCCCCGGCAGTGCCCCAGGCCAGGCTGGAGGAACCTGGGATAGTGAAAAGGGTCCCCTCCTTTTCCTTCTGCTCAGAAGTGGAAGAATTCCTATTTCTGCTCCCTGTGGAGCTGCAAACCTGAAAACGCCAAGGATCTTTGTGACCTTTTTATGCCTTTCCTGTGCTCTGCTCCATCAAGGTGGGAAACCAGGCAGGAGCAGCCTGTTGCTGTGAGGGGATAATTTACTGAGAACTAACGAATTTTAAATTTGTGATTGAAACAAGAGCTTTAGACAGAGTGGTCTCAGGGATTTTTTTTCTGATTTTTGGTTTTTTTTAAAAAAGAAACCTTGGGACAGTCAGGGATAGTGGAGTCCCCTTCCCAGCAGCTCCAAGAGCAAATTTTCCTTATTTATTGTCCCTCCTGAGGATGCCAGTTACCAGGGGGATAAAATCTGTCACCAGTGTGTGTATGGCAGGTTGAGAGGAGGGTAATTTGTGTTTCCCCTGCTCAGACAGCAGGTCAGGTCATAAAGCACCGGATCCACGGGGAGGGGAGAGCCTCTTTAAAGGCTGCCTGTGCTGAAAGGTGCAATAATCCGCCGGATTACTTTCCGGGGGAGCTGCAGGAAAATTTACTGCCTTGGAAAGGGATTATCCCAGCGCTGCTGCCAGAGGATTTCTTCCCTTTCTTTCCTAAGAGGAAGGAAGTTTTTCATTGAATTCCTGCTGCTCCAGCCCGCGGGGGCTGCTCCCCGCCAGCACCGCAGCTCTCACGGCTCGGGAATCATCACGGACTCATCCCGAGCTTTATCCCGATCTCCCCGCTCAGGTGGGAGAGGAAAATCCAGCCCGGCTTGGAATTCGGGTGGAGTTTGCAGCGCCTTCACTGCACAGAAGGTGCCGAGATGCTGGAGGGGTCGAGTTTGATCCGGAGGGATAAAATGGGAGGAGAGATAAAGAGGAAAAGGGATAACCAGGGGGGATAACCAGGAGAAGGGATAAAAAGGAGGAGAGATAACCAGGAGGGATAACCAGGAGATGGGATAACCAGGAGAGATAACCAGGAGTGATAAAGAGGAGATGGGATAACCGGGAGAAGGAATAACCAGGAGGAGGAATAAATGGCAGGATGGATAACCAGGAGAAGGGATAAAAAAGAGGAGGGATAACCAAGAGGAGGAATAAAAAGGAGGAGGGATAACCAGGAGGAGGAATAAATGGCAGGACGGATAACCAGGAGGAGGAATAAATGGAAGGAGGAATAAATGTCAGGATGGATAACCAGGAGAAGGAATAACCAGGAGGAGGAATAAATGGCAGGAGGGATAACCAGGAGAAGGGATAAAAAGGAGGAGGGATAACCAGGAGGAAGAATAAATGGCAGGATGGATAACCAGGAGAAGGAATAACAGGGAGAAGTGATAAATGCTCTGGGGTGCAGCTCCAGCTGCAGGACCAGCCTTTGCACCAGCAGCCACGAGGATTCCAAGCCCGAGCATCCCCAAACCCAAGTGCTCCATCCCCCATCCCGAGCAGAGAATGGAGCTGGAGCAGCTTCCCAGGCTGGAGCTCAGAGCTGCTCCAGCCCCGAGTTCCTCCAGCAGAGCCCCCCCGGGCCCGGGGCTCGGCGGGGGCGTTTGGGGGGGTTGGTTTTGTTTGATTTCCTTCCCTTGGAAGGCAGGAGCTGGGGGCTGGGCCAGCCAAGCCCTTTAATTGTGTGCAATGAAGGCTGACAGTGCCGAGGCACAGCCTTTAAAAGGGGTACTGAACCTTTAATTCCTGAATAAATCATCTCCAGTCTGTTGCTCCTTCATCTGCAAGCTGTTTGAGCAGGACACACGGGCACTGCTGGGAAGGGTCATTTGGAGATCAGAGCCCTCGATTGACCCGGGTCACAGGCAGGACACCTGCCACAGGCTGTCCCCTCGCCAGGAATCAAAGGGACACTGGGGAAACAGCCTGGAGAGGAGATTCCTAATTGCTGCTGCACTGAGGGGCTTCATTCCAGAGGGATGGAGAGCTGGGAGTGCCCCTGGCAGCCCTGGCCTCGCTGGGCACCAGCCCAGGGTCACATGTGCCCGTCCCCAGTCCCCTGATCTGTGGGGATTTTCAGGATTTAGTGCCCCATCACGGCTGGGCACCTTCCAGTCCCCATTTTCTGAAGGGTTTTTGGGGATTCAGTGCCCCATCATGGCTGGACACCCTCCAGTCCCCATTTTCTGAAGGGTTTTTTTGGGGATTCAGTGCCCCATCATGGCTGGGCACCCTCCAGTCCCCATTTTCTGAAGGGTTTTTGGGGATTTGTGGAGCTGTTCTGTGTTTCCCAGCCATTCTCACCTGCATTTTCACTCACAGTTATTCAAACTCCAGCAGGGAGAAGTCCCTGGGTGCTCATTTTGGATCCCATCAGGGAGGAGAAATCCCTGGGTGCTCATTTTGGTGCTCATCAGGGACAGACCCATCTGTGAGAGGTGTGCCCTGGGTGCTCATTTTGGTGCTCATCAGGGACAGACCCATCTGTGAGAGGTGTGACTGGGGATTTCAGGTGGCATTTTGGGGTGACCCCATATCCTGTAGCTGCTCCACACTGGAGAAGGGTGAGGATGGCTCATCCCAAACCCCACTGAGAGACCAAGGAGCCTCTCCTCCAGTGCAGGGCAGGAGCTGTGCCCTGATTGAGGCTGATTCCTGCTCTCCATAATCCAGCAGAGCCCTTTCACCCTAAGGACCTGGCTGGAATAACCATGCCAGGAAAACATCCCGTTCTGGCCATCCACATGAGCAGGAAATGTGATGGAAATTCTGGGTTGTGGGAGCTGCAGTGGGTGCGGGGACCGCGGGGTGGGGGGGACACGGCCTTTTCCACACCTTCCCACCGGGAAATCTGGGATGCCAAAGGGTCTGGGAGGATTTCTGGATGGGAAAAGCAGCGGTGCTGGACAGCCCCGGTTCCTGGGGGGGTTAATAACCGGGTGTCTGCTGGGAGCAGCCGCATCATTAGAAATGCAAATATCGGCTCCAGCTTCTCCCCTTGGCCCCACTCCACATCTCCAGATCTGGAGACACTTCCAACCCAAACCTCCGCGGCTCCCAGCCCTTCCCAGAGCCCCCCCAGACCCCAGGGCTGCCTCCCCCCTGCTCTGCAGCCCCTCAGGGAGGGTCTGGGGGGGCTCAGCCCCTCCAGGGAGCAGCCTGGCACAATCCACCACATCTTCCTCCTCCTCTGAGACTTCACCCAACACAGAGAGCCCGTCCCGGGGGGCGGTGGGAGAGCTCTGGGGTCTTTTGTGTGGGCTGCAGACCCCACAGCGTGGTCCCCTATAGGGCAGGGGGGGATCTGGAGCTCCTGGGGGGCAGGAGGAGCCCCTGGGGATGCTCCAGCTGGGAGCAGGACCCGCCAAACCCCTGCACTGTTTCATGTACCAAACTGTAATTAGGAGCAAGGGGCAGAGGGCTGCGAAGGGGCATTAATAAATGATCTCCCTGCTTGTTAATTGACGTGTCTCAGTCAGCCCGTGGTGGAGCCCAGGGCTTGGCTCCCCTTCCAGGAGCATCACAGCCTTATTACTGCCCTCATTAGCATATTCAGGGCTCCCTGCTTAAAGCCAATTAGCTCCCAGCCAGGCCTGATTGGGAAGCCTCGGCCTCATTTGCACATTTTTGAATTGGTGAAAGAATCAAAATTAATGGAGGCAGCTCGGGGCTGGGGAGCGCTGGGGGGGCTCTGCCAGGACCTGCTGGGGAGGGCGAGGGGGAACAGCCAGGTCATTAGGATAAAAAGGAACGTGGGATAATTTGGTCCTGGGAGCCTTGGGGAGTTCATCCTTCCCGGTTCATCCTTCTCATTTCATCCCTCCCAGTTCATCCCTCCCAGTTCATCCCTCCCAGCTCATCCTTCCCAGTTCATCCCCTCTAGGTTTGTCCATCCCAGCTCGTTCTTCCCAGTTCATCCTTCCCAGCTCATCCCTCCCAGTTCGTTCTTCCCAGTTCATCCCTCCCAGTTCATCCCTCCCAATTCATCCATCCCAGTTCATCCTTCTCAGTTCATCCTTCCCAGTTCATCCATCCCAGTTCATCCTTCCCAGTTCATCCTTCCCAGTTCGTTCTTCCCAATTCATCCATCCCAGCTCGTTCTTCCCAGCTCATCCCTCCCACTTCATCCCTTCCAGTTCATCCTTCCCGGTTCATCCTTCCCAGTTCATCCTTCCCACTTCATCCATCCCAGTTCATCCTTCCCAGTTCATCCCTTCCAGTTCATCCATCCCAGCTCGTTCTTCCCAGCTCATCCCTCCCAGTTCATCCCCTCTAGGTTTGTCCATCCCAGCTCATTCTTCCCAGTTCATCCCTCCCAGTTCGTTCTTCCCAGTTCCTCCTTCCCACTTCATCCCCTCCCAGTTCATCCCTCCCAGTTCATCCTTCCCAGTTCGTTCTTCTCATTTCATCCCTCCCAGTTCATCCCTCTAAGTTTGTCCGTCCCAGCTCGTTCTTCCTAGTTCATCCTCCCAGTTCATCCTTCCCAGTTTGTCCTTCCCAGTTCATCCCTCCCAGTTCAACCTTCCCACTTCATCCCCTCCCAGTTCATCCCTCCCAGCCCATCCTTCCCAGTTCATCCCTCCCAGTTCAGCCGCCCTGTGCTGATTCCCGCTGATTCCTGGGGGAAGCAGAGGTCATGGAGAGGTCTGGGATGGGGCAAGCAGGGCTGCTTTGGGCTGGGATTGAGTTCATTTCCTTCCTGGAGCTGCCGTGGGTGATAACTCAGGGATGCTTTGGGCTGGACACATATTTATCTCCCAAAAGTGCATCCCCTGATCTCTCAGCTCGGTGCTGGGAGGAGTTCTGCTCCAAAAATCATCAGGAATCGTGAACCAATTAACTCTGGAAAGTTATGCTGGCCCAGTTTTTGAAGTCTGCTTTGATTCCCTGCCTGCTGTGGCTGTTAATCACTATTTAATGCAGCTTTCTGCATTTTTATCATCATTTTATCTGCTGTAATTTATTGTGTGTTACCTTAACCGAGGAAGCATTTTCATGCCTTGAATGTCTCCATGTAGGAAACCCCTGCTCTGCTGCCTCTCAAGCGCCAGTTGTTTTATTAATTAAAATTTTATCAGCTTAATAGAGAAGTAAAAGGCTTTTATCCCCTCCTCCTGGGCACAGAGTCTCCTCTGGAAATCCCAATTCCTTCCAATTCCCCACTGCCGTGTCCTGGACCTGCAGGCTCTGCTTGGCATTCCCACGGTGCTCTCTGAAGGTCAATAAAAATTAACTGTAAATTCCATTAAAGTTCCCAATCTTTAGGTGAAAGCAAAGCACAACAAAGCCGGCTCTGCTCTTTTGCCAGTTGAAGCCAGATCTGGAGGGAGCTGGGTGTTATCAATAATTAACCGGGGTAATTTAGGGGAAGTATTAGGATGTTAATGAAAATGTGAAGTGCTTAATTATCCTGGGAGGAGCTGGAAGCGCTCGGGCTGCTGAGGAAGAGGAGGTGTTGGACAATGAACGCTTGGAAGCTGCTGTTCCCGGCGGGATCCGGGATGTCCCTGGGATGTCCCTGGGATGTCCCTGGGATGTCCCTGGGATGTCCCTGGGATGGGGCAGTTCGGTCCCTGCGCCCCATCACAGCCACAGGAGCCTCATTAAAACTTCTGTTAATTACATTGTAATTAAGCTGTGGATGGTGTGGCTGCCCTGGATGGCGCTGGGGGGCTCCGATGTCGCTCTGCAGGAGGAAGGGAGGGATAAGAGAGGTTTTCCAGAGGGGCTGGAAGTGTCCGGGGCCAGGATGTGGTTTGGGCTCTGCAGCGTCTCCCATCCCCAGCGTTCGCTGCTGGGAATAAACAATTTATTTCCCCCTGAGGAGTGGGACTGCTTCAGCTTTGCTGAGAGGGTTGGGATCGGGTGAGGATGAAGAAGGAGCCGTTCAGAAATCCCAGAGGCATCCAGGGAAACACCACAGGGATGCCTCGGGAAGCTGCCAGGAGAAGCGGCCTGGAAAACCCTGTGGCATTTTCGGAATGGAATTCAAGTCAAGGACGCTTGGCTGGAAGCCCCAGCAGGAGCCGGAGATGTGGATCCAGATCCGCTGTGTTTTCCTTGACCCTGGACCAGCACAGGGAGGGGACAGGGATAGCTCTAATCCCCGGGAAGGTGCTGCCCAGCAGGAGCTCCGTCAGTCTGTTGAGTGCAGTTATTTGGGGTGGGGAAAGTGCTGGAAAGGATGGGAAAAGCACCCGAGACTGCCCTGGGATTCATGGATGCTTGAAGGGCATCCCACAGGTGCCAAACAGAGGGGTTGTGCTGCCAGGTGAGAGCACCAGGGACAGGAATGAGCTCTAAAAATGCTGGCACCGTGAAAAAATTAAAATAAAAATTAAAATAAAAATGAAAATAAAAAAGTAAAATAAAAAATTAAAATAAAAATAGGGGGGAAAGCCACAAATGGCTTCTGCCTCTTGTTTGGGGGAGGGAGCTGTGGGGGCCCAGCGTGGCTCACAAATGCTTTTAATAAAGTGTTCTTTCCTGAGTCCAGGGGGAAAATTCCCAGAAACCTCAAGCTTTTCCCATTACATAAGGAGCAGCTGCTGCTGGGCAGAGCCGCGGTCCCCCAGCACAGCCCTGTCGCTGTCCCCAGCCGCGGGGACCCGGCTCCCTGCCAGGCACAGCATCCTTGGGTGGAATTCCCAGAGAATCCGCGGCTGCAGAAGTGGCCCGGACCAGCCTGGACAGGGCTTGGAGCAGCCTGGGAGGGTGGAAATGTCCCTGCCCATGGATGATCTGAGAGATCCCTTCCCAAACATTCCAGGATTTTGTGATTCCCCTTGGAGGTGGAGGAGGATGTGGAGGGCAGAGGGGCAGGTGCCGGTGCTGGTGGCAGGGAGGACCCGTTGACGTGGCTGGGTAATTTCTGCCGCAATTAATGCCTCATTAAAGTGCGCGAGGGAACAATCGGAGCAGTGAATTTTACCCAGCACAATGGCTGGGCCCTCAGGGTTTTTCTGCCTTTCTTTCGCAAAGGAAACAGTCTTTTTCTGGCTTGAACTGCTCCTTGTCTGGAGGCAGAGGAGGAGGGAGCCTTGGTGGGCATCTCCACCCCCGGCTGCTGCTTGGGCATCACCCCCGTGATGGGATTTTCCTCTGCAATCCCACGGGGCGAGTTGAAACCTCCAGGACATGAAATCTGACTAGAGGCAGGGATGAAAACCAGCCTTGTCCCGAAATGTTCGTGTTGAGACACCCATCACCCGCTGAAACTGGGATTTCCAGGGCTGGGAAGGGGTTGTGGGAGAATTCCAAGGGGGAAGAGCAGCCTGCAGGTGCCCTGTGGATGCTGCTGGAGTGACAGGGGTGGACTCTGGGGGGGACAAAGGGAATGCTGAGATGGGCAGAGAGGCTGGAGCACGGGGAAGGGCTCCGAAGATTAAGGAGGTGCCCAGGGGGGTGTGACCAGGCGGGGCAGGAGGGGAAGGGGAGATGCGGCTGTGGTCGGGAAGCCCCCGAGCGTTTCTGGCCGGGTTTTGGGGCTTTTTCCCTCCCGTTGTGACATCGGGTCCTGACCGTGTCCCTCTCTCCTCAGGAGCCTGATGCCACGGACCCTGGAGGGACAGATCACCATGGAGAAGACCCCCAGCTACTTTGTCACCAAGGAGGCGCCGCGGCGCATCTACAACATGTCCCGGGACACGAAGCTGATCGTGGTGGTGCGGAACCCCGTCACCCGAGCCATCTCGGACTACACGCAGACCCTCTCCAAAAACCCCTCCATCCCCAGCTTCCAGGCTCTGGCCTTCAAAAACCTCAGCACGGGACTGATCGACACGAGCTGGAGCGCGGTGAGGATCGGGATCTACGCCAAGCACCTGGATAATTGGCTGCAGTACTTCCCTCTCTCCAAATTCCTCTTTGTCAGCGGGGAGAGGCTGGTCAGCGACCCTGCCGGGGAGATGGGCCGTGTCCAGGACTTCCTGGGGCTCCAGAGGGTGGTGACGGACAAACATTTCTATTTTAATGAGACCAAGGGCTTTCCCTGCCTGAAGAAGCCGGAGGGGGGGAGCAAACCCCGCTGCCTGGGGAAATCCAAGGGGCGGCCGCATCCCAAAATCGACGGGCAGGTGGTGCAGCGCCTGCGGGAGTTCTACAGACCCTTCAACATGAAGTTTTATCAGATGACAGGGCAGGATTTCGGGTGGGACTGAGCCCATCACCAGGGCACGCTGCCGGGCTGGCACCTGGGCTGCCAGGACTGCGGTCCAGGGATGTCCGTGGTCATCATGGTCAAGGGATCCCTGTGGTCATCGTGGTCAGGAGATGTCTGTGGTCATCATGGTCAAGAGATCCCTGCGGTCATCATGGTCAAGGGATCCCTGTGGTCATCATGGTCCAGGGGTGCCCATGGTCACTGTGGTCAAGGGATCCCTGTGGTCATCATGGTCAAGAGATCCCTGTGGTCACTGTGGCCACCCCACCAGCACCCTCCTCCCTTCGTTCTAATTTATATTGGACCTTTTCTGGCAAGAAATGGACTTTTCTGGAGTAGAGAGAAATATTTAAGAAATAAAACCAGAGATGAGCCCTCTCCCCTCCCTGAGCAGATTAAATATTCTTCCATATAAACCTCGCTGATCTGCGTTAACTGGGAGCGCTCCGGGTGGGTTTGTGGGGTCATGGATAAAAGGAAACCTTTGGAAACCTCTGGGGCAGGCAGGCAGTGGGGTTTTGCTGGGGGTGACACAGTCATCAGGGGACGGCTGGGCAGCAAACCCCAATCCTGGGAGATGTTTTGTAAAAGAGTCTGCAGGAATTTCCCAGCTGAGCAAAACAATGAAGAGCAGCAGTTCTGAATAAATGCCAGCTCCTGGCTTAGGGAGAGGGAGCTCTGGATCACCTTCCCATGTTCCATGAGCGGCCCAGCTGATAGAGCAGGGCCTTTCTAACCCTTAGGAGGAAAATTCCAGCTTCTCCACAATTTACCCAAACTCTGCCCTTTCAGTTCAATAATCTCAATAGTTTTTCAAATCCTCAGCCATCGAGGGTCATCACGGGAGGCTGCAGAAATTACTTTAATCTCTACTAACTAGTTTTCCCTAAATTAAAAATGGGGAAAACATTTAATTAACCTCTAAGATCTTATTAGTGACTTGTATTTGTCTCTTTAATGAGCTAATTATGAGTTTTGGAGCGCCCTCAGGCCCTGCATTATTCACAAATCTGCTTTGGCAGTGGTTTCTTCCATCATGCAGCATCCCAAACCTGCATCCCCGAGCTGCTGAGGTGCCTCCTCTCCTCGCTGCTGCCGCCTGGGCACGCTGAGGGAAGCGGGTACCACTTCTGGAATGTTCCATGGGCCTCGTCCCTTTTCCCCAGCACAGCTCTGGGGTCCTGGCACCTCTCTCGAGTCCCTGGAGGTGCGGTTTGTTTCCTGTCCCATGCTCCGGGCTGCAGGGGAGGTCGGACACGTTCCCGTTCATTCCCGGGACAGGCTCCAGGTGCTGCTGGTGCCGCTCCCGGGCGAGCGACAAAAACCGGGATATTGCCAAGGAGGAGTGAGAGGAGACAAAACCGGCACGGCTTGAAATCCCAGCGCCTTGGGGGTGTTGGAGCTTTTGTGGGGATGGGCTCGGGTCCCCGGCTGTGTCCCCCAGGTCCGTGTCCCCCCAGGTCACCGCCCCGCCGGGGATGGGATGTCGAGCGGCTGGAGCCCCTTGTCAGCCTCGCTGGCAGCTCCGCATGATGGACTGCGCTCTGCTTGTTTAGGTTTTGTTTCCAGCCACGACATTCGACCAAATTATTCTCCACGAAGGGCTTTAAAGTTTCCCAAGTGCCTGTGAAAGCCTGGAAACGCTGATAGTGATCCTATTTCTCAGCTGAGTGACTGCATTCAGCCCCAGCCGTATTGATATGCAAAACGTTAAGGGTCCCGGCTCTAAAGATGGTTTCTGTCTGCCCTGTGAAAGGGAACCATACTTTTTTAAAGCCCGGCCCTTTCTAAAGCCGCACAATACCATATAGACTATGCCATTTAAAGCATCTGAAGCGACCCAAAATGTATTGAAAGCTCGCTTTGCAGACTCATTAAGACTACTCAATGGGTTCTGGCAAATACCGTGCCAGGGCTGACCGCACGGATTAAGACTTTTGAAGTGTTACACAAACCCCCTGCTTAAACTAATTGCTGCCCCGCAGCTCACGAGGTCAAGTATTTGTATTCATTGCCTCCGAGAGGAGCCACTTACGGCTCTGTCCAGGTGAAGTCTGCACTTCATTAGATCAAGACAAAAAAAGCAGCTTTGGTAGGAAGGGGATGAAACCTCCCGGCTCCTGCTCTGAGCCAAGCGCAGGCTTAAATCCACCTCGGTTTGTGGTGCTTTCAAGAGCTCCAGTGGAGCGATGTGCTCCAAAGAAAGTGTTTCAGTGCAGGATGCTGACAGCAGCCCTGTCCCACTTGTGCTGCCGCGGAGGTTTCAGCTTGAGCAGAGATTCCTTGGAATTCCGAGCGCTCATTGAGGACTTCTCCAGTGGGGCATTTCATTCTCCAGGGTCATGGAATCCTGGAATTGGGTTGGAGGGACCTTAAAGCCCATCCAGTGCCATCCCACCAAACCTCCCACCATCCCAGGCTGCTCCAAGCCCCGTCCAAGCTGGCCTTGGACAATTCCAGGGATCCAGGGGCAGCCACAGCTCCTCTGGGAGGAATTGCTCTGGAATTCCCACAGAGGCTCGGGGACAGGTGTCACTGCTGGATCTTCCTGCTCAAAACCTCTGGGAATAAAGTTGTAATGAGAGGATGCTGAGCTGTGCTGGTGTTTTCTGGGACAGAGGGAGTTTGGGCAGCTGCTTGCTCAGGAGATGATGGCAAAACACCCCGTGCTTGTGGAGCTGGAAAAATGTCCCTGGAGCACCAGGTTGGTTGGGGAAGTGCCAGAGCAAGAGGATGATGAAGATCCAGCTTTGCAGCCAAGTATGAAATGAAGTTTTCATCCCCATCTCAGTTAACCAAAGTTTCCATTTCTAGACTCAGTTTTGTTTTGAAAATCCAGCTATCCAAAGTTTTGTGGTTCCTGTGCTCTGGGCCTCCCTCTCCATTCCACTTCATAAGCCAGGAAGAGCAGGGCTGGAAAAGCTTTCCAAATTTTTTTATTTACTCCTTTTTCTGTTATACCAGATTTAGGAGGACAGAAGGGAAAGAACAAAAATAGGGAAGAAAGAAAAAAAAAAAAAAAAAGCTCCAAAAGCAAGAAGTTAAAACTTTCCTGCTTTTGCGTGGGTCTGGAGATGAGGAGAGCAGCAGGGCTGATTTTCAGCCCCTCATTTCATCTTGAATGTTTATAACCTGTAACAGGGAAAGTCTTGCTCTTCCCTGGAAATGCCCATCCATCCCCATTCCCCTTCCCTGCTGCCACGTGTGCTGTCCCACACCACATTCCCCAGGTGAGGCTGCCAGGGAATGGCCCATGGGGGATATAAAAGCTGGGAGGAGACACTGGAGCTTCCCTGCAGGATTTCCACTCAGGGAGCAGGAGCTGGCACTGCCTGGCAAGTGGAGGATGCTGCCAGGGGTGTTGGGTGTCCTTCCTGCTGGTTTTGGGAGCTGCAGCAGTGTGGTTGTGTGCAGCCATCACGTGCAAATGCCAAATTTGTGCTCCCATTTGAAGCAGCAAGGCGTTGCCTCTCTTAATTAATTTATAACACAAGAATAAAAGGAATAAATTGATGCTTTTCTGGTGGCAGGATTCCCCTGGCAGGAGGTGAGCCCCAGGCCCTAATTGTGAACCCCTCATGGGTAGAGGGGACACGTGGGATGGGGCACTGCCACCACTGCTCCTTCCCTGGGGAATGGGCACACATGGGATGGGCAGGAGGAGGGGGATGGCCCAAGCCTTTGGGGCTGGCTCATGGTGATGCCACAGCTGGTGTTGGAGGAAAGAATGGAGCTGAAAGGGCTGATCCAACCCCATTTTCCCCAGTTTATGTGGCTGGGAGTGCTGGTGCAGATCACTAAGCCACTGCTGGGAAGGCACAGCCAGCTCTGCCCGAGCGCTGCTGTCCAAGCTGGCAGCCACGCCTGGAAATCAACAGCGAGCGAATTTCCCCCCTTTTTCTTTCCTTTTACTCTGAGTTTAAACTTCCATCTGATGGCTGATTGCTGAAGACCCCCCCTGGCAGCCACAGCACGCTGCTGGCAGATGCCAGAGGGAAGGAAAGTGTGAGGGATGGAGGGCAGCGGGAGAGAGGCCGGGAAACTGGGAAACGCTGCTGGTGGGGATGGGAAGGGGGCCTGTGCAACAGCCAGCCTTTAATTAAGGGTCTTTAAAGAACTTTCCCAGCTGGTTAACATTGCCTTGCCATATTGGAGTGGTTTAGGAGGGAGTGACTCCCTTCCTGTCAGCCCTGTGCGTGTGTGATGGCTCCTGGTCCCTCACCCCTTTGGAAAAATGGGGCAGAAAAAAGTGGGTCTGTGCCTTGCTGGAGAGGACAAGGAGAGCCCTGCATCTCCCAGGGGAGAAACTCTTTTTACTAAGCTGATTTCTGCACCCAAATGTGTTGAACACAGCTCTTGCAGCCCCTGGAGCAGCTGGAGGGGGATGTGTGCCAGCGGCACCAGCACAGGCTGGAGGGGACAGGTGTGTCACCAGCAGCCAAACACTGCTTTGGGAATGCCTGATCCAGCTGCTTTGGGAATGTCTGATCCAGCTGCTTTGGGAATGCCTGATCCAGCTGCTTTGGGAATGCCTGATCCAGCTGCTTTGGGAATGTCTGATCCAGCCCAGGGTGGATATTGGTGACAGGAACCAGCGCTGGGCTGTGGGGAGCTCTCAGGGCAAAGCCACACCTGGAGCACTGGAGATCCTGGGTGGCAGCTGTGGGACCCTGGGACAGGGTGCTGGGGGTGCCATGGGGCAGCCAGAGCTCTCCTCTGGAGCTGTCCTGTTCCTCCTGCTGGAATCAACCTGCAGAAATGGGATTTGGAATGGCAGCATCTCCCTCCTGCCAGCTGGGGACAGACAAAAACCTGCACTGAGGTGTTACTGCTGAAACTTCCTGGGGACTTATCCCACCTCTTTTGGCTTTATCTGCTCACCCCAATCCTCCCAGAGCTTTTCCTTCCTCCATCCTGTGCTGGAATGACCCAAAATCTTCTTGGAGGCAAAAACAGAGCCGCCCATGGGCTGTGAGAGTGGGATGGGGACTCTGGGGTCCTGTCCCTGTTTCACCAGGACATTTATTGGTGCCCAAAACCTCCTGCTGAGGTTCAGCCTCCAGCTGCATTTGCAGGGGAGGTGATGAAAAGCCAGTTCCAAGTGTGCTGGGAGTGTTTTGCTCCCCCTTTTCCAGAAAAACATCCCCTGACTACTGGAGCAGGGAGCATCCCTGCAGTTTGCTCTCCTGCTCCCTTCATCCAAGTTGGGGCTGAGGGTGCACATCTGAGCTCCATCCTCCTCCTGCTCCTCCTCCTCCTCCTCTGCATGTCCCAGCCTCACCACAGCATTCCCAGCTTGAGGTTCCCCACTCTGTCAGCTCCAAGGACATGGATATTGCTGGGGCTCCCTCTGCTCCCACAGCCTGCTTTTATCTCTGGAAAAAAAAATAAAAATCCTAATAAAAGCCAAAAGGCAACTTTAATAGTGTAATATTAGAGAGGGCTGGGAGGGAAAGGCTCCTGCCTGGGGCCATGGCACAGCTGGGGTCCCAAGCACAGATCCACTCTTCCATTTAGGGATGCTGGGGAAAATGGGGGAAAACCAAATTAAATCAATGTTTGCTAGGCCTGGCTGATGTGTGCTGTGCTCAGAGAGGGGGGAGGCAAGGCTGAGCCTCCTGTTACCTTTAGGACAGGTTATTCTGTGTGAGGAAAGCCCAGCTGGGAGATCCTGGAGCAGCCTGCCCAGGGATGGGCATCCCCCAGCAAGGGGCAAAATCCAGGCACGGGCTGAAGGAACCGGCGGAAAACATTCCAAGTGCGGAGAGGCTTCGCAATAATTTCCACATTCCGAAATTTTTCTCCAGAGGGGAAGAGAGGCAAGCCTGGAATAATTACCCACACAAGCAGCCATTGAAACGTTCTGTGCTGTGAGTACTGATCACTTACTGTACTTAACAAGACAATTTTGGCTCTCGGCGCATAAAAGCAAGCAGTGATTAAAGCTCTTGTTTGCAGGATCCATGAGCCAAAGCACAAAAGTCTGCTGCTAGATCCAAGTCTGGACTTGGCAAGCGGCTCCTGCGTGGGGAGTGAGCCAAGGTGGAGTTGCTGTGCTGGGGATCTGAGGGGTTTGGGGTGCTGGGGGGTGCTGGTCCCCCCATCCTGCCAGCCCCAGCTGTGTGGGGGTGACTTGTGCTCCCAGCCCTGGCGCTGAGCTGGGATGTTTTGCAGGGAGTGGAAGGTGTTGCAAAGTGTGTGGGGCTGGGAGAGTCTCCTGGGTGGTGGGAAGGAGAAGGTGCTGGGTTGGAAATGGGGTCAGTGGGTGTCTGCTTTTTTGTGCTGTTTCTGTAGTCCCAAGCTGCAAAAGTTCTTGAGTTTTAAGCTTAAAGTGCATTTGTTTTCATTTGATTCCACCTGGATGCAGCCTTCCAATACTGGAGAAGGCTCCAGGGAGGCCTCAGAGCCAGTTCCAGGGCCCAAAGGGGCTCCAGGAGAGCTGGAGAGGGATTTGGGCTGAGGGATGGAGGGACAGGACACAGGGAATGGCTCCCACTGCCAGAGGGAGGGATGGATGGGATATTGGGAAGGGATTCCTGGCTGTGAGAGTGGCGAGGGGCTGGGATGGAATTCCCAGAGAAGCTGTGGCTGTCCCTGGATCCCTGGGAGTGTCCAGGGCAGGTAGGATGGGACATTTGATTTCCCTGTGGAGCAAGAGGGGCCTGGGAAGGTAAAAGGCCCTGGTGTGTGCTGCAAAGTGAGGGGCTTGGCTGGCGGCAGAGCCTCTGGCACCTCGTGCTGCCTGGATTTGGGGATCCCAGCTTGGTGATTCCGGGTTTCCAGGGTGTCTCAGGCTCCAGTTAAACTGAAGGAGCCTTTCCCTGCCGATTGCCCACGGGTAAAAGTGCTGAAAGCGTCCTTTGTGCTGTGCTGGGCACCACCCTGCCTGGCAATGCTGCCCCGAGATGAACTGGCAGCAGCACTGGGGGTGTCACTGCAGCATCTGGGGGATCTCTGATCAGGGGCCTTTTCCCAGCCTGCCTTCGTGGCTGACATGTGAGTTTGATGCCAGGTTATCCCCTCTGGGCAGTGATATTTCGGCAGCAAAGCCCAGAGGAGCTGGCTGGGGTCAGTCAGTCCCACAAGTGCTGAGGTCTCCCCTGAACACAGGCACTGTGCCCTGCAGGGATGGGCACCCTGGGACACCCAGGGCAGGGTCAGCCCCTCCTGAGGGGTTTTATTTTACCCCCAGCGTCCTCATCCTGCTGATGCCAGTGGTGCAATGGCTGGAGTGAGTGTCCCAGGATGGAATCCCAGTGTTGATGTCCCTTCAGGGCTCTGCCCTGGGCTGCTGGGAGAGCTCTGCCCAGGGTGGGTGAGCACTGCTGGGGCCAGGACATTGGCATAAATCAGCCCCGTTTGGTTCAGAGCAGCTGAGTGATTGAGATCAGGTCAAGATCTGGTTCAGATCTTCCTCTCTGCTCGTTAAGCTCCCGTCCTTGAGGATGGTGTGGGTTCACCTCGGAGGGAAGATAAATGAGTCCCAGTGTAGCAGCACTAAATCCTCAGCCTTGTGCTGAGCCTTCCAGGGCTCTCTGTGCTGCAGGACAGGGGAATCCTTGGGATGGCTGAGAGACCCAGCTCTGTATGGAAGCGTCATGTAGAGTCCACTCTGGCCTTTCCCCTGGAAAAAAAACAAGAATTCAGATGTTCAATAAATTCCACAGGCATTACCTATGTTAATTGAGTGACTGCTTATCCAGGGCTGTTACTGCTGCCTTCTCAACCATCAAACCAAATCAGGTCCTTGCAGAGAGCTTTTATTTCAAGCAGTGACCTCCTGGCTGTTCTGGAGTGCTGAGGGTGCTGTGGGCATCCAGCTCCTGGTGTGGCTGTGTCCCTTGGCTGCCTCTGCTCCAGCCTGGATGCAGTGGAGCAGTTGTTTTCTGTTAAAGTGCTCCTGGCATGAACTGGGAGCATCCTGTGGTGGGCACAGGTGTCCCCAGGAATGTCCCTGCAGCACTGGCCATGCTGCCAGCCCAGGGCACAGCTGCCACCAGGACCCACCTGGGAGCTGCACTTGGCTTTCTTGGCTTCATTTTAGATGGAAAAGAGCACTTCTGGAGCAGATCTGGCAGCCTTGGAAGGGCCCTGGCAGATGGGCAGCCTTCATCCATGGCCCTGCTCTCTCGGATGAGTTGTGCTTGTTGGAATTATTTACTGCACTGGTCGATAAACACTCTGGGCACTGGGCTGTATTTCATGAGCACCACGCTCTCCATGTGCCTGCTGTTATATTTCAAGAGCATAAATAACAGCGGGGCAGCAGCAGAAATTAAAACCAAACACACAGAACGATTTACACCCAGAATTTTTCAACAGAGAAAGGAAGGGAAAAACCACCCCTGGGCTGTGCCCCTCACTTAAACCTCGCTCCTGCCTTTCCTGGGCTGCCGGTGCCTCTGGCATTGCTCCTGCCTCCAGCTGAGGGGATGTTGGCTGTTTCTGGGAAGCCACCTGCTTTACCCACATCCCCTCGTGTGTGGGGACAGGGTCCCAGGCCAGCTGGTGCCACGTGCCATCCGAGAGCCCCCCTTGGCACATCCCTCCTGCCCTCGGCGGTGCCACCCCGGTGTTTATTTTCCTAGCCAGGGAAACATCCAGCAGCATGTGCTGCAGTCTCCAGGTTGTTTGTTTTCCTTTAAAATGCAATAGAAATCTAATTAGATGAAAACAAACTCTCCTGAAGAGTGGGGTTATTCAGAGCAGGCAGCCAGGGCTCCGTTCCCTTCCCTCTGGTAGCGTTTAAGCGTTTCCCCCGCATCGGTGACGCAGCCGTTCCTCATAAATCAGAGGAGGTAGGAGCACATTTGCTCCCCTGGCTTTGAAGAGGCGTCAGATCTCCGAACAGAGGCTTCTTGCTGGGTGATCCTCTGGGGCTGGTTCTCATTTCCTTGTAGGAGGTGGGTCTGGAGCCCATTTTGTGCATTTGGGAAGGCTGGCGAGGGGGGAAGGGGGAGGAAAACTAATGACTTTGCCTCGTTGACAAAAAAAAAAAGCCCTCAACACCACAAGCGCTGTGCCCCATTAACGTCCCACTGACACAATCATTCACCAGGAAGATGCAGGTATTGATTTGGCAGGAGCTGCACGTGCCATGGCAGGGCTGAGGCTCTGAGGAGCCATAAACTGAAAGTGGGCTAACCTGGGGTTCAGTGTGACCCTGTCTGGGCTAAGGCCACGTCATTTTAGGTGTTTCTGTGGCTTTCACCCCTCTGGTGTCACTGCTGGCTTTGCCATGTGCCCAGAGCCATGGGGTGGTGGCACTGAGGGCTGTGCTGCTGTTGGTCCTTGGGAAGGGCCTCTGGGCAGGCAGCCTTTGGGGGAGCCACCTCCCAGGGCATGGGGGTGAATGGGGGCACTGGGAAGGGCAGTGGACAAGGGATTGCATCTTGTGCCTTTTAACAGATGAAAAACTGCCAAGGTGAGGCACCCAGTGCCCCAGAAATGGAGGTTTCCTGTCCAGTTCTGCCCAGTTTTTATGCCTTGAGAAGATGTTAATGCACACCAGTGGCACAAGGCATCCACTGCTGTCCCAGCCATGCTCATATCCCTCCCAAATCTCTCCTTTGCCTGCATTATTTGGGAAGAGCTCAGAGATGAGTCCCTGCAGAAGCTTCAGCTCTGTGTTAGGGCCAGGTTGCTTTAAAAAGAAGCATTTCCATCACCTCTGTGGCAGGCTCTGGCTGTGCTGGGCTCTGAGGAGCTGGGCACTCAGGCCAGACACCCTCTGGATTTGGCTTGGCAGACACTTCCACATGGGAATGGCTCAGGGAGCATCGCTGGCTGCAGCCAGAACCGCTGCGCTCATCCAGGCAGCAAGAAACTCCCTGGAAGAATTTTAAGGAATTCATCTGGCAGGTTTGGAAAGGTAATTGTAAGGCGAAGGTGGAGCTGGAACATTTCTGCTGCGCTGGGCCGTTTGCACCGAGAGGAGCTGGCAGGAGGCGAGCTGCTGAGTGAGGAGCCGGCGCTGCCATATGGAGCTGCTCGCTCACGAAAAGCTCAGCCGGGGCCAGGGCTTGGCAGCCCCGCTGCACAGAGCCCCTGTGTGTGAATAAATGTTACTCCTCGGTGTTACTCGGGGTTGTAGGATCCGGCTGTGGGCAGAAAGAGCCGCGATTTGGCCCCGCTTCAGCACAGAGCGCTCGGGGAGCAGCACGGCAGTGGCAGAGATCTTGTGCTTAAATTCGCTCTCTGCTGGGTCTGAGCTTTCAACTGGCTTGACTTTTGTGTCTTGGATCACCAGTGGAGGCATTGAGTCTGTCTGAGGCAGGAGGTTTGTGGAGGGGAATTTGAGATTTGCTGAGGAAGGTGGCAATGGGGAGGCTGGAACAGGCTGGCAGGGCTGTGTCTTATTTCTGGTGATAAGAACAGGGAAGGGGGAGGAAGAAACCGGCTGGAATTGGAATGTTGGGCATTTCAGAGCGGTAAAGTAAAAAAAAGCCCAACCAAAACTGATTTTAAGCATAAATAGTCTGCGGGAGTTTATAGTCTCAAGGTCCTCCAGAATCTGAGCATGGGAGGTGAGATGAGGAAAGCACGAGGTGCAGGAATGAAGTCATTCTGCTGCTGTTAGATGGGAGATGCATTGGAAGGGAATCAGATTTGAAGTCTGGAAGTCCCAAGCCCACCCCTTGCATCCCAGCCCTGTTCCCTGATCCCTGTTCCCTGTTCCCTGTTCCCTGTTCCCTGTTCCCTGTTCCCTCTTCCCTGTTCCCTGTTCCCTGTTCCCTGTTCCCTCTTCCCTGTTCCCTGTTCCCTGTTCCCTGTTCCCTGCTGCCTCCTTGAAACCATGAGTTTGTGTCTGCCGGTCCCTGGAAGTGTCCAAGGCCAGGCTGGACAGGGCTTGGAGCAAGCTGGGATAGTGGAAGATGTCTCTGCCCATGGCACTTTGTGAGCTTTAAGATCCCTTCCAACCCGAACCATTCCAGGATTTGTCTGTGAGATGGGATCCTGAGCTGGAGGGGTTTTCACCTGCACAGCACAGGCCGCTCCTTTGCCCCTGCCCTGATCCTCAGTCGAACTCGAGCTGCAGTGGAGCTCCATCAGGGACACATTTGGCCTCCAGCCTCCTCACACAAGCCCAGTTCCCCCTTTCCTTCCATGAACAGGGAGTTCAGTGCATCAGGGAGCTCTGTGACTCGGGACAGTGACTGTGTGGGAGAGCTCCAGAGAGGAAACGCTAATGGAGAGCGAGACAAGAGCAAATCCAACAGGACAGAGGAAACCCTTGTTAGATGTGGGCTGAGCCAGTGGGTCTGGAGGTAGTTACAGCACACAGCAGTCTGTAATATTTTATTCCAGGGATATATATTTCCGGGACAAGTTGTTAGATTGACCTCTAGCGTTCATTTTCTTAAGGGAGAATTTTGCGATCCAGTCCTGTTTTGATCAAGTCTCGTACCTTTGCACTTTGAACGGGCTTTCAGGGGAGGTTTTGTTTTTCCTAATGGATAAACCCTCCAAATGTCAGTGTGGGTCTGCAGGAGTTTGCTAACGAGCTGCCTGACAGGCAGCCAGGAGGGCTGTGGAAATGTTTACACACGATTCCCTCGGAAGGGCTGGATGCAGTCCTGGCTCCTCTCGGAGGCAGCGGGAGCCCTGCCACCACCAGGCCAGGGCCAAATGCTCAGCCAGGAGATCAAAGGTGGATTTGTGCTGGAAAGTTTAGCTTGGATGGGCCCTTTGGATTTCTCTGCTGTTCCCTTCACTGTTCTGTGGTGAGGAAAAAATTTGGTTTACTCTAAGATCCCAGTTTTCTTTTACAGACAACTCCATATGTCTTTGGGAATTGTATCCTAAGTTTTCCTCCATGCAGGGATCAAGTCTTAGGCTTGGTTGGAAACTGGAGCAACTGGAGGTTGGAAGGGTTTTTCCCAGTATTGTCACTGGGAGATGCTCATCCCGTGTGTCCTAATTGGTACTGCTCAGCCTCATGTCTCCAGCTGAAATCCAGATATAATTTGGGTTTGGTTTCATGGATTTGAATGGCTGGAAGTGTCTGAATAGCAGCCAACAATGCTAAATATCTTCTTTTCTTCCCCCCTCAATGCATTCTTCCTCTGTGTCAGGGAGCTGTCACTAAAACTATTTTTAATTGTTGTGTGTTTTAATTCATGATGTTTTGTTGGAAAATATTCATCACTTGTTTGCTCAGAGAGAGAGAGGAGGAAATTCTGGTCTCGGGGAAAGTGATGAAAATCCAAGCCACTTCACTGTGCTCACATTATTTTGGAATTATGTGCAGGAAAAGTTATTCTCTATAGCCTGAAGGCTCTAAAAAGAAGAATTTTGAATTTCTGTAGTCTCAGTCAAGTTAAACAGCAGACTGAAGGCTTTAAATCTTGGGCAATCAAAGCCTGAGCTTCAAAAAAGTGAGAAAATTGAAGAGAAAAAGCCTTGTGCCAGTACTTTCAAGCAGTGAGTTCCTATATGGGCATCTTACTCTGCTTTTTTGGAAGGAAAGCAACACAGGTTAGTTCTGGGATAAGTTTATTTGCTAATTATTCACTGAAAATAAACTGACTGCTTAGTGATGATCCAGAAGGGCTCAGATTTCAGCTGAAATTGGGCTGTCACTCTTCCCTGGCACCTCAGGGCAGCAGATTTTAGTGCAGGGGCTGGTGGTGATGGCTCCTGTTCCTCTCCGGGTTGTGCCGCATCCTTTTCGTGACATTCCTGCTCCACCACTGCTGCAGAAGGGATTAATTAGTGATGGAATCATGAGGAAATGAGCTCGCTGATGAGCAGGCACCCAAACACTGCCCGGGAGGGAGGGAGGGGAGCGATGCAGCGCCAGGCTCCAGCCCTGGGAATGCCATTCCCTCCCTGCCCAGGGGAAGAGCAGCCACAGAGATTTACACCTTAAAAAAATAGCTTGCTTTTATTTTTAATTTTTGTCTTTGCCAGAAATGGAGCTTTTCTTGTGCAGAGAGAGCTGTTGGCATTCCCAGCAGAGCCCTTGGCACGTAGTTCTGTTTGCTCACACCGATTTTGGGGTCTGAGCTCCCTGCAGGCTGCTGCTGCTGCCACCTGCGTGCACCATCCTCAGGCCTTGGCATCTTCCCTGGCTCCAGGAAGGCAGAATTATCCCAGATGAGGTGGGAACCAGCCATGGGTCAGGCTAATTTTACAGCAAGGCTGCGGGTTGTTGTGTTTTTCCATGCTGCAGGTACTGGTGGTGCTGCTCAGAGCGAGGGAACCCCACTGAAACAGCGCTGGGATGGACAGGGGAGAAGCAGGCTGGAGTGAGAGCTGAACAAAGACATGGAGAAATTGAGATTAAATATCTCTAAACACACACTGAGCACCTGCATTGCTGCTGAAGATGTACATCGCTACTCCCGAGGCTCTGCCATTCAGGTATCAGCCAAAACCACCCAACACTGAGCACCTGCAATAATCTGCTGCTTTTAATGCATTCAGTCAAGCCAATTACATAAAATTACACGTCTGCCCTCTCCATTTTACCAGTTCTTTAGGTCCTAAGGATGTATAAATATTCAATGAGCCCTCTCAGTAAACGCTGCGGGCAGCGGAAAATGCACAGAGCAAATATTTTTATATTGCTCTGGTTTTGGAAATGATTTCTGAAATGTCCCTGCTAGTGCTGGACTTCCTTCCCCTGAACTGCAAAGTGTACTGATGGTCACTTAACAAATCGCTAAAGTGAATTACGAAATGGCATTTGCACTCCTTGACCATGCCAATGAGTGTAATTTAAATAAATCCATTCACGAATAGAGGCCTAATTAGCAGGGACTGGGCAATTTGCATCCGTGTATGGGAAGGCTCTGCCAATCACAGGCTCAATCGGCAGAGTGGCAAGTGCCGCTGAAGTGCTGCAGAGTTAAAATCACTTGGAGCTTTCAGGGATCAAGCACTAGATAAGAAAAACACGGAATTAACACTCTTGCTCTCCCGTGGGAGCTGGTTCTGAGTGGCATGTGGATTTTAGGAAACCTCTTCTGGCCTTTCTCTCACCTCTATTTTCCCAGTTGTCAAAGGGAGATAACGATGCTGATTTCTCTTTGAGGTTAGCTGAGAAGGAAAGCAGGATACAAGCTGAGTAACATTTGTTTCTGCAGATGCTCTCCAGTGCTTGTATTAAGAATTCCTGACTGGGAGAATCAGCTGGCATCATAAACCAGCGGGATAAAGGCAGGTTAGACATTTGTTGGATATAAACACACAAAAAAAGGTGTTACTTGTTTGCAGTAAGCACAGAAGTCCCTGGCTGTCCCTGAGGTGCCATGTGCTGTATGAATGGCAGAATTCACAGTGTCACCTGAGACAGGTACGCCCATCAAAGAGTCCTCGGCTCAGTATCTGCAAGTCACAAATTCAGCATCTAATCAGACATCTCAGACGGAAAGAGCCGCGGTCCTGCTTTGTCCCCTGCCTTTGTGCATCCTGTCACGATGGCCCTGATAACGTCTTCCCAGCAGCAGCTATCCTGGGAAAGTAAAAAGCAGCTCTTTTTCCCCCTCCAAATGTACATTGAAAATAGGAATAGAAGAGGACCACAAAGCAAACCTTCCCGGTGATTATGGGGAGGCGAGGAGAGACATAACAGCACCCTTGTTCTGGTGGCTTTGAAATGGAACAAAGGCCTGGAGGGGACACGGCAGAGTTGGGTTTCACGGGCCCTTTGTGCCTGTGGGAGAAAAGAAGCTCCACCTGGACAAAACCCACTGGAAGAGGGGACCTACCCATGCCCAAGATGCCGGTGGGTTCTGCAAGGTTCCGCTGCAGCAGGTGCTTGTGTCCCACCAGAACCTTGCTGAGATACTGGACCAGCTCAAGCCCTGCAAGCCCCTGGGCTGGAGTTCTGATTTGTCACCTTCTCCAGCACTGAACACCCCACGGGTCTCATTCCAGGGATTTTTTATTTTCCCCTGTTTTACACTGCAGTCATGGCTGTAAAAATGTGAGTTGTACATTTGCCAGCATTTCCCAGCCAGTATCCAGGTTCTCCTTCCCATTCGATTAGGATCCTATCAGCAGGCTCATTATCTTCTGCTTGTTCGTTAGCTTGAGATAATGAAAACAACAGAACTGACAGAAAAAAATGACATATTCCATTCAGTGGAGACATCAAGCCTACAAAACAAAGTTAGATCCATGGATCATACTGTATAAAAAGTGACCTAAAAAGAAAAAGAAAACCACCCAGGCTGTCAGTTCCCTGGCATCCTGTTTGTCATCAGCACGGGATAATTATCACGGATTTTAGTGACACAATAAATACGAGAGCACAGGTGGGATCCATTTTCAGCTGTTTAATTGAAGACATGAAAGATCCTGTAACAGAGTCAACACAGAGAATTTGTCAGGCTACGCTAAAAACTTCCAATAGCCGTGACCTTGGGGTTATAAAATTACTCATCAGGAGTAAAGTTTTTTATGATGCAGAAGTGAAGGGTATTGATTTTATAAAATATAATTTTATATTCAATATAAATGAAGAAAATGGCTCAAGCCAGCCTTCTGCAGAACCTGAAAATATAGGACTATTGAGTGCAAATCAATACAAATAATATCTTTAAACCAGAAATTTTGATTAATTGATAAAATACAGGCTGCAACTTTTTTTCCCTTATAGCCAGCAGAAAAAAAAATAAGGAAGTGGGGAATGGTTTCTCCAGAGATTTCCTCAATTTGCTGTGTCTTGCCAGTGCATTGTGTGTTTATACTTTTAGAATGAACCTGTCTTTAAATTCCTGATCTGGTAAGTCATGGAATCACAGCGTTGTTTGGGTTGGGAGGGACCTTAAAAATCATCCAGCTCCATGGGCAGGGACACGTTCCACTATCATGGAGCTCCAGCCTGGCCTTGGGCACTGCCAGGGATCCGGGGCAGCCACAGCTGCTCTGGGAATCTGTGCCAGGGAACAATTCCACCCCAAAATCCCGTCTAACCCTTTGTTATCTTGTCAAGCCCAGGGACTGCAGGCCTGCTGGAGATCCCTGCTGGGATGGGAGAACGTCTCCCCTCAGCCTGCGCCGGCCCTGAGGGAGGACGGGGCGCGGAGCCCTTTTCCCGCCACTGCGCCGGCGCCATTTTGTCTCCTTCGGGAACTGAGGTTTGTGAGGG
>NC_031783.1:14712688-14718064 GCF_001522545.3 Parus major | reverse complement strand
GTCCAGGAGGAGATTGAAGGGTTTGTGAGGGGCCCAGAAGGAGGTTGAAGGTTATGTGAGGAGCACCTGAGGGGAATGGAGGGTGCATGAGGAGGGCTGAGGGGTCCATGATGGGCTGGGGGGTGGTTGAGCAGCACCCGAGGAGGTTGAGGGGTCCCTGAGTGGGGCAGCTCTGCTCCAGCTCTCAGAACCCAGAGCATTTAAAATCCTAAATTACCATTTTAATCTTCCTCTGATACAGGTGTTCCAGTGCTGGTTCCTTTGACACGACCAAGCTGCTGTGAGGTACAGCAGGTAACAATATTTAACTTCTTCTGAGGTGAGAATATTACCCTGCCTTGGAGGGATGCTGAGGTGACTTTCCTGCAGAAGGAAACATAAATTCTTCCATCTAATGGGATGGGAACAGGTTTGAGGGCCCCATTGTTCAGTGGTTTCTGTAAGGCAAATTTGGGCTGTTTCTCTGTGAGAGTGTAGTTGGAAGTGCTCTTTTAGGAAAATCACTTGCTTCTCAGATAACTGCTTATTTTTCTTTAAAATGTAGGTTTATTTGTCCTCTAGTTCAACAGACCTTTGTCCTAATGCCTGATGAAGTGGTTAACAATTCTCACACAAGGTTCCAGGTACAAAGACTGAGAAAGGCATTCAGGATTTCATTCTAAAGCTTGAACAGGCGTCCTCTGAAAAATGTCAGCAGCTCTCTCCTATTAATGGTTATTAAGATTTGGACAATGAGATGGTTCCTTTTACAACAAAAAATAGAATCTGACAACTATTTGTTAAGTATTTAAATGTCTCTAAGGAACTCATGAAATAATAAGAGGCATTCAGAGGGTCTAACAAAGCACCCATGGCTCCACTTTGGTATCTCTAGGTTGAACCTAGGTACTCTCAGGGCTGGGCAGTAAATACCATGTTGGCAGCCTGAAAAGAACTGGTTTTCATAAATTTTATTTTAATAAATTCAGAACTTTTCTATTTTGAGGAAGGAATAAAGCACATTTTAAAGTAGTTTAATATTTAGTCCAAAACCTCAATTAAAGGTGCTTACACACAACACTTCTCTTTCCTCACATATAAATTGCCTTTTATATATGAGCTGCCTCATTAAGTTCACTTGGGCTTCCCAGAGAGAAGGAAGGTAAATATTTTTCAGAGCCTGGTGCTAATGGAGTCATTTAATGATGAATAATAAATAAAAATTACAGGCCTTTATTTGAGAAGCTTAGGTAAAGCTGTCACAGTAAAATTCATAACTTCCATCGCCAAATCCAAACAATAAAGAATTGTCTACTTCAGATGGCTTGAAATGCCTCTTATTGAAAACAGATGCTATTAGGTCAAAACATTTATGTTAAAAAATAACTTGTTATTCTCACTGTGAATGGTCTTAAGTGATTTGTTTGGATTTTTACAAAATCTAAGTCAGTTTCCTCAAGTTTCAGATAAAGAATGGCTCATTCTCGTTCAGCACGGGACTTTGTTGCACTTTCAGACCTGCATCCAAACCTCGCTCGTCCTGTAAGTCTCACAGCCATGGTCCTTTTGTCCCCAGATGAAATTGTATCTGACTGTCTTATATTACTGCAAAATTATGTAATTGATGTGTATTTAGGTACTGATAGCATTAGTGCAATTGTTGGGTAGAAAGGACCTTCCCTTCTTTGTGTGCAAAGCAGCAAAATGAAAATTGATGCTGTTGTTGTCCACAGCCTGTGGGTACCACAGGCACAGATATTGACCGGACAATTCAATGTATCAGAGGCTCCTTTGTGGCACTTTAAATGGATGCTGAATTAATGAAGACATTATTAAAGACATTACAGAGTCAGCATTATGCAGCCACAATCATCTGTGACCTCAGCAGTCTCTCACGGCATGCTATGGAAAGGGGGAAAAAAAATCTCATAGTTCCATGGCAGGGTTGGTTCTGTCTCTTTAGGATAAAAAATGGATTTGTATAGAATCACAGACTGGGTTGGAAGGGAGCTTAAAACCCATCCAGCGCCACCTCTGCCATGGCAGGGACCCCTTCCACTGTCCCAGGGTGATCCAAGCTCTGTCCAGCCTGGCCTGGGACACTGCCAGGGATCCAGGGGCAGCCACAGCTGCTCTGGGCACCTGTGCCAGGGCCTGCCCACCCTGCCAGGGAAGGATTTCTCCCCAGTATCCTAAACCCACTCTTTTGTAGTCTGAAGCCATTGCCCCTTGTCCAGTCACTCCATCCCTTGTAAAGAGTCTCTCTCCATGTTTCTTGTCAGCTCCTTCAGCCACTGGAAGGCCACAGGTCACCCCAAAGCTGCTTTTTTTCCAGGATGAGCAATCCCCATTCTTTCAGCCTTCCCAACCATCCTGGAGCCTTTTCTGGACTCACCCCAACAGCTCCAGGTCCTTCCTGTGCTGGGAGCCCAGGGCTGGAGGCAGCTCTGCAGGTGGGGTCTCATCTGAGCAGAGAGGCAGAATCCCCCCTCCCCTGCCCCAGAAAAGTCCTGATGTTCCTGGAAACAGTGAAAACATGGAATTTTCCCATTCTCACTTTTTATTTGGGATGGCACGATTTTTTTTTTCTCATTTACTTCAAACCAATGAAAGAGGCATCACAGAAAATGGATGATCTAAGAGTTTTCTATTCCCTTAGAGCCATATTGATCCAAACTGATCTTCAGCAATGCTAATCTAACCTGTCATTCACAGTTCCTCTCAAATAATGATCCACTAACCCAGTGAAAAGCTCTTATTTTACAAATAAAAGCAATCTTGAGTATCACAGTTAGCAAGACACAGCAAGGAAAGTATTTTTATAAAATAATAATTTATGATAGAATGATCAGTGCAGGCTCGGTGATGGGCACCCAGAGGTGAACACATTTACAGCAGAGCTGGGGCAGATTTCTCTGGGAAATTGGATATTTGCACCAGAAATTAGGCACAATCAGCCTAATTTCTGCAGGCACTCATTCTAAATGTCAGTTCTTTTGACATTTGGTGGTGAGATACAGGGAATATTGCACTCTGATTTAATAGATTTTTAAAAAAAAAATGAAAAAGCAAAACCCAAAGTAGAAAAACAAAATCTTATTCGGACTCACTGCATGCAGTGGACAGAAAGCATTCAGTCAGTCTGGAAGGGGAATATTAAACTGCTGGACACAAGTGGACTCTTCCTGAGTTTCCATCCCCGCAGGATAAGGCAGTTCCCGTGCTCCCTCTAGTGATTCCAAGGAAATCCGAGAGCTGATTTTTGAGCCCGTGTCCATATCGTGACAGTGAAGTCAGGCAGGTCAAGCTGCTTTGTGTACAGAATGAATCCTGGGTGGGTTTTTGAGTTGAAACCCTGCCCTTCCCACCTGGCTCCGGAATTCTGCTGGAATGGGACGGTCAGGACTGCGAGAAGGGCTCGTGTGAAGGAGCCGAGGTTGCCACATCCCTGGGAGGGTCCAAGCCAGGCTGGACAGGGCTTGGAGCTGCCTGGGATGGTGGGAGGTGTCCCTGCCCAGGGCAGGGCTGGCACTGGAGGGGCTGTAAGGTCCCTCCAACCCAAACCATTCCAGGATTCTGTGAAGTGGAACTGATGCAGAATGCTTCATGTTTTGAAGGATCCTGGCAGTATTGCACTTCCAGCCCTTGTCCCACTCTGATTTTCTTTGCTGACCTCTTAAATCCCAAATGAGCACTGCAAAACTCTTCTCTGGCACCAAGGACCACCTAAAAAACAACAACCACCACCCATAAAATATTATATTATAGAAAGTTAGATAATACATCTCTATCTACCTGTGTGTGTTTGTTCCCAGTAGCTGTGCTTGGCAATTCAGAACAGGATGTTTTTACATAATAAACACAGGTTTAGCAAAGCAGGATAAAACTGATTTTGGACTGAATCAACAGAAAAGCTCCTTTCCTCAGCTCCCCTGTTGAAAGATAACAAGGGAGAGGCACCTGTAGAAATTTAGGTTGCTTGGCTGAGGCCAGGATAAGCTCCTGTGGGTGCACACGTGTGGCTCGTGGTGCTGACAGCCAGGAAAACCTTGGACACTTCACTGTAAAATAAATCCTGTCCAGACTTTCCATGGAGCATTTGAGAAGATCTGGGACCTGTGCAGAGAGCATGAAACAACAACATTGCTGCCTACCTGAGGAGAGATTGCTGTAGAACAGCCAAAATTGTGAAGGTTTGGGGTGAACTTTTGTCCTCCCATTTTCTCCCCAAATAGAAACAGATGTATTTATTTTAATATTTTTATTAGTCACAATAAAGTAAACTTGTGTGTTTATGTTTTACTCTTTAGCTCATAGGGTTCTGTGGAATAAATAGATTAAAATGATTACCGGTCAGAAATATGTTTATTATCATCAGCAGAGTATAATTCCATGAAATCTAATTCATCATCTACATCTGGGTTTAATACATGTACTCTATAATCTTTTTATTTTTCAGAATGTAATCGGGGTGGTTATTGGGAAAACAGATGTCAGAAGCTTTCCAGACCGAAAAAGTACAGTCCCTTTAAACTTTTTCTTTCATTTTCTTCAACGGTGTAATTTGGCAGAGATGGCTGAAATCAAGATTTAAATGATAAATAGATTTCTCAGTGTAAAATGGATAGAATAAAAACACACCCCCCAAAAATGATGTATGTTTGAGAACAAGGTGAAAGAGCAGCATTGGTTTGGCTTATCAATTAGAAATTGGAAAAACTCTGCCATGGAAATGTTTGGTGCTCTGAAGATGGAACCAATATGAACCCACTCAATAAATACTGGAATGGAGCTGGTGCCTTCATATTTGTTCTCTCTTAAAACAGAAATGTTGAGGACATATCTTGTCCTCAACAAGTAATTTCTGGCCTGAGCAGCAACAGCCTCATCTGGGACAAAATGTGAGTTGTATGTTGTTAATATAGCATTAATTGGAAATTGAAGTAACAAATTTACAGTCAGGGTTGGTACAGACGCTGTCAGGAAGCACCTCCAGCCCTGGGGAGCCATTCCAGCTCCAGGAGAAGGGCTCAGTTGTCCTGCTGAGCTGCTGGAGGGGTGACATTTTAGGAGAAAGTCATTGCAGTCACCCAAAACGGGTGGCACCAGTGCAGAGTCTGCAGGTGAGGGGTGTGTGCTCCATGGAGCTGCACTCAGGGGATCCCTGGAGTTTTCCTTGATAATTCAATAATCTATTTCACCATGCTGTGATCCCTGGAAAGCTTTACAAGTTACCTGTATGAGACAGAGCACTGATATCCTGAATAAATTCATTATTCAAACATCAGCAGGGCCTCATCACCCATGGGGTCAGCCCAGCTCCTACACAAGTGGGGCTGTGTGTACAAATGAGCCCTGTTTGTGTGTGTGTGTGTGTTTGTGTGTGTGTGTGTGTGT
>NC_031783.1:14710522-14712113 GCF_001522545.3 Parus major | reverse complement strand
CAGGCCTGGCTGTCATCTCCCACAGCTCCTGCACTTCTCCCCTGTTTGATCTGGGAGTTCATACCCTGCCCAAAGTGAAGCACAGGGTGGACAGGTACCACAGCAGGAAAACACCAGCGTGTTCCTGCACCACCTGCTGGCCTCCAGCAAGGAAATCCTTGCCAAAATCCAGGAAAACCTCAAAATAGGAGTTTTTATACACATATTCTAGTTAGAAATCACGCTGTGCTGAGGAATTGCTACAGGCCTGTTTATTTTTGCAGACATTGGCACTGAAAGATACACCTTCAATTTTACCATTCGTGATTCCCCAACTTGTTTCATTAATGTCCAGTCGTGGGGCAGAGAAGAATACATCAGATCCCTCTCAGAAAGCTTCAGGGTTGGTGACTGTGGTGAGTTTATTTATTTTATTTATTCTCACTTGTTTGCATGAAAATCAGGGTTGTGCTGGTGGCTTTGCTGTGTTGTGCTCTGAGGACTCACAGCCTAATTGGAAACAAATTGTTCAGTTCTGTTCAGTATAAAGAGGAAAGGAACAAGATTCCAAGGATTTCAACTCAAGCCCAGTAAATATGTCAACAAAAGAAACCCACTGAGTGCAGCAGCTCAGAACTGGCCTGCAGTTAATCAATGTCAAATCTTACATTATGCTGAGGTCTTAAAAATGATGAAAAATAAGCTGTAAAGCAGTTTGGTGTTTGTCTTCCCTCAGTTACAGATATGACTGTGATTGCTGATAAAACCACAACAAAAATCCTGTATTTATTCACAGGATGTGCTTTTATCTTTTTAAATTCATAGAAAGATTTTCCTGCCGTGGTTGTTTGGGTAAAACTTGTGAGCTTGCAGAGTGTACATACAAAAATATCTATAATTGTACCTATAATCAATTTCTAACATTACTTATCAATGCTTTATTTTAGTTACAATTGAAAATCCTTTAATTCAGTCAAAGGAAGCAGAAAGAGAAGAAAAATTCAACCCTGTAACTCCTAGGTAAATTTAAAGCATGGAGTGGTAGTTCTTTCTAGAAAGATCAAAGTTAATACTTGCTTTAATTTCCAGCAACATGAAATTGGTAGAAATATTTGGTGTTTTCTTCTTGTGTAGCTGTACATTCCTCCATTGTGTTCATCAATGTCTGGTTAAATCTCAAAGGAGAATATATTTCATAAATAGAAGGCCATAAAGCAATAATGCTCTTTGTTACTATACAGAGTAAATTTCATTCTTTGAGTAAAATCAACAAGAATTTTTTGTACCTTTAGGAAAAACTAATGGAATAAAGTTGCTTTTCCATATGAATTGAATTAACATTTTACACTGTTGATATACCTCAGTGGGTGCAGTGCTGATCCATGGGATTTGTTCTGTTCTAGTGGCTACAAATTATTGCTCAGTGAAAACCACTCTGTGGTTAAAACCTCTTCCTGCTACGACACAGACACCAGGCTCCTGGCTCTGCTGCACCTGCCTGTCAAGGACCCTCAGGATTATTATTCCCTGGGGGACATCGTGGCAAATGGACAAAGCCTCCATGGGAGAGTCCTCAACGTGCTGGCAGCTGTGATGGCAGTGAGTGAGGAGC
>NC_031783.1:14705908-14709907 GCF_001522545.3 Parus major | reverse complement strand
GGGCTCTGACACCAATAACTCCACTGTAAATCTGTAAATGTGGATTTTGGGCTGTGATGGCAGTGAGTGAGGAGCATTTCTGGGCTCTGACACCAGTAACTTCACTGTAAATCTGTTTCAGTGTGGATTTTGGGCCTCACAATGGTCAGGACTCTGTTTGTTCAGCCTGGCACCTGAGTGATGATAACCACACACACCCTTTGATGAGATTTTTACCAACAAAATGAAAGGAAAATATTAAGTGATGCCATTTTCAGTAGTCTACAGCCTTCCCTTTTCTAACCCTTTTATTTCCTAGGTTATGAGTTTTATTCTCCTAAGTACTGAAGACAGGACAAGTGACTTATTCTCTTTCTTCTTAAAGGTTGGGGAGCCCAAATATTTCATGACTTCGGACAAAAGGAAAGGCCAGAGGTGTGAAGTCAAGCTGTATGATGAAACAGAGAGGTCTTTCCCAATAGTATGGTAAAATGATCTTTAATTCACTAAAAAGTACTAGTTAATTAAAATGAATAACTAAAATTAATTCAAACACAGGTAGAACAATTAGCTGTAAGACGCACTAATTAGCTATAAGCCTGTCTTTTAATTGAAATATATTGTTATTTAGGAGGCAACTGAGATGAGGCAGCAGTGTACACTGAAAAGAGACTTAAAAAAGAGATTCATTAGAGTGGTCTTATATATCTTGTGTAGTTTTATGGCTTGCTGACAGCCTGCTGGCTCATGGATGGCAAAATGAAGCTCAGTTCCAAATAATTCATTTTTTTCATGTGGACATTTGAGCTAATGCAGGAAATGGTATTTAAAACCAGCTGCAAAGGCTGTTGTGTCTCTTCCACAAACAGGAGGGCAGGAAAATGAAGAGCATGATCCATTTTTAAAGCCAAGCAGAATTGCAAGTGGAGTGGAAATAGGTGGAAATAGTTTTTAAATAGTTTTTTTAACTATTTCAATTTAACTATTTAATATTTTAAGTATTTAAAATAATGCAGAAACATTTTGATACGGCTTTGGCTGTATTTCCAAGCTCTGTCTTGTTTACAAACACGACTCCACCCACCCCATCCCTGCTGTAAGCAGTGCCTTGTTCACAAAGGAACCTTTGCATTTTGCCCAGAGTTTGTTCAATAAACTTGTGGCTTTTCCATGTGCAGGGACATGTGGGGGTGTGGATATTTTTCACTTGCCCTGAGACTGTTTGGTGGTTAAAAAATGACTTCAGTGACCTTTGCTCCCTCAGGGGATGTAGGCAGGCAGCCCTGCACTGTGAGCTGTTATCACCAGGGATGTTTATCATGGGATGTTTAACACAATTCATAGCCACAAACCCAAAAGAAGCAGCTCAGGGGTGAACCCTTCCAGCCCAGGGTTAATTTGGAGCAGCTCCTCCATCAGATCTCTCTCAGGGCTGGGACTTGGGCACTGTCAGGGTATTTCAGAGCCCAGCAGTGAAGAGGAAATATCTTAAATCTTTTTCCAAGGATTAAGGAGAAAACCCACCAGAACAAATCTGTGCTTTGGCTGTGCTCTTGCCAGGCAATATTAGGAGGAGCTGAATGTGATTTTATCAAGAGAGCATGAAATTACCATTTTTGAGGGATACTTCTGACCTCACTCCAGTCTCATCATCCCCAGCCACAAAGATCCCAGTGTTGGAAGTGGCTGAACATCTGGCCTGGGGATCTGAGCACAAACAGCTCCTTTAACTGGGATTTGCTTTAGTTAGAAATGACTTTGATAAAAGCTGAAATACAGCATTTCCCCCAGGTATATTCTGCATTTAAACCCATCTTTATTTTATCCTGTTTGGGATAAAACAAGCTCATGAATTTCAGTGCCACAAAGGAGTCCTGTCCCCTTTGGCCAATTTTATTACACCTACATTATTTAGTTTATTTATTTAGTTAATTAATATTATATTAATAATATAATATTAATATATAATATAATAAAGAAATATTATTTATTTTGTTATTTATTTAGTTTTAGTTACTAAGCAGTTTGAGTGCTGTTTCAAAAATATTTTGATACATCCACTTTTCTTTTATTTAGCTGGGATAATGAATCCATCCAGCTGGCACAGAGCTGGGTCCCCCAAGAAACAGGTAAAACAGTCTGGTTTATGGTTTTACTGTAGTTCTTCGTGTGACATTTATTCTCCAGTAACATGAGGGTATTTTTGTGCACAGTTATATTTGCATCAGATGTCAGAATCAATTTTGACAAATTTAGGAACTGCATGACTGCAACTGTGATATCCAAAACCATCATTACAACTAACCCAGGTAAGAGCTGCTCAAGTATTCCTTTGCTTTTAGTAATTATTCTAGGCTGGAATGCATTCATTAATCTATTGGAAATGTGATTTCTTCTGCCTGCTTCTCACAAAGCTCTCTGCTTTTTATCTGCTATGTGATGACCAGTTCCTTTGGCTTCTACTCTTTTCCCTTTCCCTTCCCCTTCCCTTTCCCTTTCTCTTCTTTTCCTTTTCCTTCATGGGTTTATTCCATGGAGGACTGACAGTTAAAATAAAAAAGAGAAAAACAAGTCTTGGCTAATTCCAATGTGTTTGTGTTACCAGAATAAAAAGTTGTAAAATATAAAAATGTTGTGATTTTTACATACAACATATACTGATTACTTTTAAAAATGCATCCTCAGAAACAGCAGAAGCAAATGTTCTCTTCAGCTTCATCAAAGAGAGTGCCCAGGCAGGAGCTCTGCCCAGCCCAGTGAAGGAGCTGGCAAATGAAACCATTAACTGTAAGAATTTGATTTTATTTACCTGCAGTGTCTTTTCATAGTGCAGCTGAAATAATTCCTGCTCTGTGCTCTCAGAGGAACAAAACTCAGGTCCAGCCTGGCTGAATATGTAAAGTTTGGATGGTTTCTTGGGGCTGTCTCTTATTTTATGTGTCTCCAGCTGACTGTGCCAGCTGCAGCCTGTCTGGTGTGCTCCTTCTGTCCAGAGAGTATGGAAAAGTGAGGGGAAAAGCTTTTGTCAAAAACTCCTTTTGGAGGATACAAAGATTAAATAATAGATAAATTCCTGATCTGAGTTCCCTTTTGTTTTACTTTTTTTTGGGAGAGTGCTTTTCTGCTGCTTTAAATCTCCTTTTTATTGCCTTAAGATCCATTTTGGCCATTGCTCTTTGAGTAATTTCTGGCTCAGACACCCTTAACGTGTCTTTTAAACTTGTAGTGGAGGCTGTAGTGGATGTCTACACAGTGGAACAGCTGAAAGAAAAAGCTCTGCAGAGTGATGGGAAGCTGGAACCTCTCCATGGAATTATTTATGGCTACATTTCCACCCTGGACATTGATGAGAACGTGTCCAGAGTCCTGCGCAACAGATGGTGAGCAACTGTCTGCTTGGAATGTGTGCTAAAAACTGCTTGTCCCTCTTCCCCACACCCAAATGAGATGGAGCAGTATTTTAGTCCCATCCCAGAGAAGAAATAAAACTCCTCTGGAGGATGCCATGTGGGTTTCTGTTGTGGGCTCTGTGAAGGCTCTTTATGGTCCTAGAGTGAAAAAGAAAGAGATCACTTTGTCTCAGACAGACTTAAGAGTTTAGGAGATAAAAACTTTTTTTTTTTAAAGGACAAAGTCTCTTGGGAAATCTCAGTCTAGAAAAACGTTTCAGGAAGAATAAATTGCATAGCTGCATAAATTACCTCCTTGTGTTTCAGCTCAATCTGCCGGTTCATTGTGAATGAAGCATCAAACACCTGCACCTTCTGCAGTGATGTCTCTCCAGAGGCCAAGTCCACCTTTGCCAGCTTTGACATCCTGGTGGATGTGACAGATCACACGGGCACCCTGCGCTCCTGCTACCTGTCCGACTGTGTCGCTGAGGAAAGCCTGGGCTGCACAGTAAGGGGGGATTGGGCTGGTCCTCCTGAGCTCAGCTGAGGAGCCTGGTGGGAATTGCAAACACCTGCAAATGTTCTCTGTGTGTGTGTGCAAGAGTTAGAAAAATGGCATGGATGGATG
>NC_031783.1:14701574-14705083 GCF_001522545.3 Parus major | reverse complement strand
ATGGATGGACAGAGCTGTTTGACAAGGTAAAATTTGGAAGTCAGCAGATGCCAGCAGGAATTGTGTTCAGTGTAAGTGTGAAGCCAGTTCAGAACACTGCTCTTCCAAGAATGCAGTTGGAAATCCCTGCCTCTGATTTTCAAACACCCTGCAATTTGTTAATGTGACTGTCTTGGTACACATATCACACCAAGCACTATGTTAAAATAGAAAAATACAGCTTAGAAATGTATAAAAATCTGTAAAATGTTCTTTTCATCATCATTCTGTTGTGGAGATGTTTTAACTACCTGCTGAAGTATTCTGTGGTGTCCTGTTAACAGGTCCATGAATTCCTCATGCTGGAAGAAAACCAGAAGACTGCACTGAAATGGCAACTCCTCTTGGAACGAAGCAAGATTTACTTCAAAGTTAGTATTTAATGTTTAATTCAAAACAGTTTTTCACTTTTAAACTTGTCCTTTCTGGAAAAACTCTTCTTACTCTCCCATCTCCCCTTTCTCTGTCCCTGTTTCCAGGACAGAATGAAAATGTTTGACTTCAGCAGTGACAGGCACATGGCATAAATGTGTACTCACACAGGAAATAATGCAAATAGGTCTGTCAAACATGCTGTGTGACATCTCAAAATAATCTCTGCCAAGGTGCTGTGATAACAAAGATCCTTAATTATTTTTCCAGGTTACTTTGTCACCCAATTGGAGAACAGGATTAAAAGTGAATCTTCTCTCCTGCAGACTGGCAGATCCTGTAGAGGCAAGTCAGAGCTTGTTGGGAAGAGACTGGAATTATTAATAAATGCTAGGAAAGGCTTCCTTCACTCTGCTGTTAGAGATGGAATTGTTGTTGGATGCTGTTGTTGGATTTTGCCAAGTCTGTTCTGATTGTAAAGAAGGAGTGCTTGTTACAATACCTCCAAGTGGGCTTCTGAGTTCATATTTTTGGGTGATTGTACTTTAAAAAATGTACTTGGGCCTCAGCTTAAAAGGTAATTCTACCAAATTCAACCCCTTTCAAGGGACCTGGAAGGTTTCCTCGCTCAGCTGAGATCTTTGACAAAATCAGGAATAACAAATAGGTCAAAAGAGATCTGTTGAACTTCTGTGGTTTTGACTGCTTTGCTGCTTTTGTGTTAAATAAAACCCCCTTGAAACACTGCCTGGGTTTGTTGTGCACCTCAAAGCAACGTGGCACAGAGAAAACCCCCAGAGAAACAGGAAATCCTGACAAGCAATCCCAGATTTCATCCCTGACTCATGGGTGGGAGTAAAAGACCCCAAAAACACTGCCAGCATTGGGTCACGGCATCCCTCTTGTAGCAATAAACAACTCAACATTTTCCAGCCATAACAATTCCCATTCTGAAGGGAATGTTTCCAATAACTTAATCCTGTCAATACCCAGGGCTGGAGACCAAACTGCAAATGATGCCCTGCTGTTATTGCCAGAGATGGGAATGTTTGACAGGCAGGAAGAAATTTAAACAGTACAAACACCTTAATTCCATCCTTCCTCTTCCAGAACTGTTCACCCTATTTTAATTCTGAAGAAATTCTACAGAAATTCTTTCATTTCTTCTCTCAGTGTGGTGTGCAGCACCCTGGACCATGCTGCTTTCACAGAGCTGCTTCTCTTTGGGAGACAGGATTTTTCTCTGTAAAACTCCCCACTTTTAAAACCCAAGCTTTTCCTAGCAGCTGTTGAGATCCAGCTCTGATAAATGGAAGTGTTTAACTTTGGTGCTTTGCATTTATGTAAGTTGTTTTGTTTTTTTTTTTTAATCCATCTGCTTTTGCTAGAAATGAACCAGTTCTGTGCAAACTTTGAAAATCTAAGTTTTGATGTTCACATGGGGAGGATTTTTTAAATTATATTTTACAACTTGCTCTGTTGAATTGAAAGAGAACTCGCTGTCATGCAAACTGGTGGGGAGTGCTGGATCAGCTGGAGCTGGGAACTGGGGAAAGTTACCCAGCGTGGCTTTTAGCAGCTGGAAACACTTAAAACTCCAACTGCTGCAGTTACAGTTTTCCTAAAAATTGAAATCAGTCAAAAGACAAGTTTGGTGGTGATCTTTAGCCATGTTTCTTTATTCTTGATCTTTTTGCATTATTTCACTTTTAGAACATATTTAAAGCACAGTTTAGGAAAAAAAAAAAACAATCTGCCAAACATCTGGCATACTTCCTGCTGCCTTCGCCCCTTGGAGTGGGAAGAGAAACCATCCTCCTTTAATTTGTATGTTTGAAAAAAGCAGGGAGGAATCACTAAACTAATCCAAAAAATCAAACATCTTTCTCTTGTAGAGGAAACATTTTGTGAAGCTGCAATTCTTGATTTAGGGTTGCACATCTCCACATACACCTCTGACCTCCTGCAGCATGGCTGAGCTTTAGCTCCTACATCATCATTTGAATCGTTTTGATCAGTAGTTTTTATTTCAAGGTAAAACTCAAAGTATCAGCAGAAGAGAAGCACACACAGAAGGGACAGCCAGCCCCATTCCCCTCCCCAATGTCTCCATCACCAGTTCCCAGCTATGGTTTTGGAATTTTGGAATCTGGAGCTTCTGGGCTCTGCCTGCTCCAGGCTGGGCTGGACTCCAGGTTTGCTGAAGCCTCCATGGAACTGGGGTTGTGTCAGTCCAACGCATTTTGGGCTCCTGGTTTCCGTGCCTTTGATGTGTGGCAGTCCCTCGGTGCCTGGGGCCGTGGGAGTGTTGGCGTCCCAGCTGTCCCCGTGCCAGGCAGGCTCCGGGCTGGATGTGTGCATCAGGATCCCCGTGTTTGCTGCTCCACCTTGAACCTCATGGACACCACGTCCCTGATCCCCGCCTCGATCTCATCGTTGGCCTCCACGGAGCCGACTCCTTTGGGAGAGCCCGTGAGAATCAAGTCCCCTTCTTCCAAGGTGAAGATGTGGCTGATGTAGCTGATCAGGTAAGGGATGGAGAAGATCATGGAGGAGGTGTCCCCCTCCTGCCTCAGCTTCCCGTTCACCTTCAGCCAGATCTGCAGCTTGTGCGGGTCAGGGATCTTCTCCTTGGGCACGAAGTCACTGACGGGGCAGGACGAGCCGAACCCTTTGGCCAAGGTCCAGGGCAGCCCCTTCTTCTTGCACTCCTCCTGCGTGTCGCGGGCCGTCATGTCCAGGCACAGGGCATAGCCCGCCACATGCTCCATGGCCGCGTCCTGCGGCACGGCCCGGGCCCTGCGGCCGATCACCACCCCCAGCTCCACCTCGTGGTGCAGGTTCCGGCAGTAGTAGGGCCGCAGGATGGGGGATCCCTCCCGCACGTAGGCCGAGGAGGGCTTGAGGAAGAAGAGCGGCTCGGCGGGCAGGGCGCTGCCCATCTCCTTGGCGTGCTCCGCGTAGTTGCGCCCCACGCACACGATGTTCCTGCCCCACTCCCAGAAGCGGGACAGCGGCTTGGAGCTGCCCATGGCCGCCCTTGCCGCGTCCTTGCCGGGCCCCGCACGGCGCTGCCGCTCCTCCTCCGCGGGCCGAGG
>NC_031783.1:14691639-14701254 GCF_001522545.3 Parus major | reverse complement strand
TCCGGCCGGGCTTTGGGGCCCGAGCGGGGCAGGACGTGCTCGGCTGCGGCCGGGGCCGTGCTGAGCCCATCGGGGAGGCCCCGCGGAGCCCCGGGGCTCCGGTCAGTGCTCGGGGAGGAGGATGGGGGGCCGGGGCGGGCGGCCGGGCTGCGCTCGGCGGGTGACAGCTTGCGCTGGTGATGGCAGCCACCCCCGGCTGTCCGAGCTCGGCGGTTTCATTTCGGGCCTAAATCCTCAGAACCTATCCTGGGCTCTCTGGGAGCTCTCCCCGGATGGTTTTGCATCACTCGGGTTTTAGGACGTGTCTGTAAAGTGCGGGAATCGCTGGGCGCTCTCTGCCAGAGCCGGACACGCCGCTGCGGCTGCGGTGTGGGAATGTCAGACCGAGCAGCTCCCGAGCTCCCGGCATCGCAGGACAGGCTCTGTCTGCACCTTCCGCGCTGCCGGGGGTGGGAGCTGCCCTGGCTTTGGATGCATTTCTCGGAGCCACAGACTCGCTGGGTATCCAAAAAATCCCTGCGTGCAGAGTAAAGACAGCGTGGTTCTTGTGAGCACAGCGGCTGGGCGTGCTGTCATTGCTGAGTGACAGCCCTGCGTGAAAGGGGAATTTTTCACTCTTTTATGTAATAAAGAGAGTAACCCCAAACGTTCTGGAGGAAATGCACAAAGCAGCCCGGTTCTGACGGAACCTGCCTGCTGTCAGTCCCCAGCACGGACGCGTTTCTGTGCTGACATCCACACTTCCAGCTGCAAACCTTCCCCTTGGCCGCTCCAGCTGTGCTCATGAACCATTCCAGAACCTCGGGTGGGCGATTCAGAGCTGCTCTCCCACTCCTCTGCTCCAGGAGTGCAGTCAGGAGGGACAAAGCTGAGCGACAATGAAGTCACTGGGTATTAATTCTGGGGCAGAGCTGTGTGTGTGTGGCAGCGATCTGAGTTAGTGCTGGGCTGGGGCAGGGGCTGAGCATCACCCAGGGAGCTCCTTTGGGCTGGACAGGTCTGAGCAGTGCGTGAGAAACTCCCTGCTCTGCTCCTGAGGTGCGGCTGAGCCGCACATGGCAGCTCACAACGCCTGAGTTTCATTCTTGGTGGATGTTTCCTCGTTCCTCTGTTGAAATTACATGTTTGAAAACATTTCCTTATGTGGTGCAGCTTGTTTGTTTGTTTGGTAAGAATTGTGAATTACACACGCAAAAGAGACTGTGGGATCCGGGCCAAGGTTAGAGATGGTTCATAGGAAAGAAGCATTTGAAACATGTGAATAATTCCTTTGAGTTGAAGTTAAGGTTCTGCTGTTTTCTTTTGTTTGGTTGTATTTTTGTTCCTAGTTGGTGTCTGGCCTGCACACAAGCACCCAGCATAGATAACTCTTGTGACTGACAGCATCCAAAAGCTTTCCCTGTTGGCAAGCAGGGGTTTTTTTGGGCATTTTTTCCCCCCATCAAAGAATAGTAAGGACTTATTTTGTGTTCTTTTTTTGAAAGGAGCCTTCTCCAGAGGAACGCTCTGCAGGTAGGGATGCTTCTCCCAGTACTGCAAATACCCAGTGCATGCCTGTTCTGCTGTGCCTTGAGTTTTTGGGGTGTTTTTTTGAGCACTGTGTTTAATTTCCCTGTTTCCCTTCCTTCATAAGCAGGGAGGGTGGAGATAGAAGGGGAAGGAGAAGAAGCTCTGGGCAGGATGGTTGTGCCAGAAGGCCCTGACAGCTCCCTGTGCCCAGTCTGGGCTGGCTGCAGGAGCAGATCTGCAGGACTCTGAGGCTTTTATCAGGGCTGGGCAGGCTGGGGTGGCTGGGGACAGTGGGACAGGGAGATCAGCACGGGGCCACGGAGGGAGGTGGCCAAGCTGGAAAGTCAGGAGCCTTTGGGAGAGTCAGTGGTGCAGAATAAAATGTGTCTGAGCCAGCACAGGCACCTCTGGGGTTGTGCAGACACCTGGTGGGTGCTCAGACAGCAATTCCTGACCTGCAGGGACTGGCACCCCTTTCCCTGCAGGTGTTTGAGCTCAGCTCTGACCTGCAGGGCCCCAGCAATGCAAGACCCCGCTCTCTTTGCTTCCCTTCCTTCAGTTTGTGTGGTAAAACCTCTGGGGGTTGGTTATTTCTTTAAGAGCTGTGTGCCTGTGCACGGAGCAGTGGAGCCCAAGTTATTTGCATCTGGAATTTGCTTCTTGGATCTGATTAAACATTGAACCAAAAGCAAACAAGGAAGCGCTGGTGTTGCATCAGGGCAGGCATGAGCAAGAGTTCTGAGTGTGCCTCTTACCTGGCCAGGTCAGGAGCCTTCCTCCCTTGGAGAGCCTGGCTTCTCTCCATGAGCTGGGCAGATGACATTTCCCCCAGGAACAAACCAGATATTTCTATCAGAGCAGTGTGTGTATTTGTGTATTTCTCCTTTTTTTTTTCTTTTCAATTTTTTTTGACCCTACTTCCTTTTTATTTCTTGGTTCTGACATGCCCTTTGTGCCTTTTTTGCAAAGTCACTGTCCCAGGCTGACCTTTGGCCAGCTCCATTTTGCTTTCCTGCCCCTTGAAATCTCCTCTCTGACCCAAGTACAGAGTTTTCCCTGCCTGGAAAGCAAAGTGTCCTGTCCTTCCCGGGGCATCTGTGGAGCACCTTGAGGGGCACAAGGTTTTGTCCCGTGGTGACCTCGCTCCTCTTGTCTGAAGGAGGCAGGTTGGGCTGTCCTGTGAGCTGGGGCACTTGTCATGCCCTGTCCCACCTGTCCCCCTCCCAGGGCTGAGCTTTGGCTGTTTTTGGGTGCCCAGGTCCAGCACAGCTGCGAGCTAAATTCCTGCACACGGAGCACGAGCTGAGGGAGCCCAAGACAGTGACCCAGGCCGACATGAAGGTGGAAATCCTGCCAGCCCTCACTGACAACTACATGTACCTCCTCATCGACCAGGACACCAGGGAGGCTGCCATAGTTGACCCTGTGCAGCCCCAGAAGGTAACACTCAGCTCTGGGATGTCCTTCCAGCTTGCTGTGTCCAGCAGGGAGCGAGGCACACGCTGCCTCTGCTGTGGGGGAGAGGCAGGAGAGGTTGGCTGGGCACAGGGACAGCCAGGGCTCACCCCAGGGACAGCTGTGTCCCTCATTCCAGGGACTGCTGTGTCCCTCATTCCAGGGATTGCTGTGTCCCTCATTCCAGGGACTGCTGTGTCACTCACCCCAGGGACAGCTGTGTCCCCCAATCCAGGGATTGCTGTGTCCCCCAATCCAGGGACTGCTGTGTCCCCCAATCCAGGGATTGCTGTGTCCCTCACCCCAGGGACAGCTGTGTCCCCCAATCCAGGGATTTCTGTGTCCCCCATTCCAGGGATTGCTGTGTCCCTCATTCCAGGAGTTCCCATGTCCCTCACCCCATGGATTGCTGTGTCCCTCACCCCAGGGACTGCTGTGCCCCTCATTCCAGGGATTGCTGTGTCCCCCATTCCAGGGACAGCTGTGTCCCCCAATCCAGGGATTGCTGTGCCCCTCATTCCAGGGACAGCTGTGTCCCCCAATCCAGGAGTTACTGTGTCACTCACCCCATGGATTGCTGTGTCCCCGAGTCCAGGGATTGCTGTGTCCCTCACCCCAAGGATTTCTGTGTCCCTCACCCCATGGATTGCTGTGTCCCCCAGTCCAGGAGTTACTGTGTCACTCACCCCAAGGATTTCTGTGTCCCTCACTCACCCCAGGGATTGCTGTGTCCCTCATTCCAGGAGTTCCCATGTCCCTCACCCCATGGATTGCTGTGTCCCTCACCCCAGGGATTGCTGTGTCCCCCAGTCCAGGGGTTCCCATGTCCCTCACCCCATGGATTTCTGTGTCCCTCACTCACCCCAGGGATTACTGACCTGGATTGGGATTTTGCCCTTAACCTGATGTAGGGCAGAAAAGAGGAAGCAGGACTTGGGGCTCGGTCACGGCTGGCAGGACAGAGACCTCGTGTGCTGCCCCCTGACCCCACCTGCAGAGCTGCTCTGGGGCTCCAGGTGTGCCCAGGTGACTCCAGGGTGCCGCCAGCTCCTTCCCTGGGAGGTGAAACTCCTTCTGTGTCCCACCCTGCAGGTTTTGGATGCAGTCAAAAAGCACGGCGTGAAGCTGACCACTGTCCTGACCACCCACCACCACTGGTAACCGCCCTGTCCTGCGTCCCTGTCACAGAACCAGGAGCTGCTGCTCTCCTGGACCCGGCTGATCCCTGAGCAGCAGCAGCTGAGGCGTGAGGAGAAGGATCACACCTCATTCCTTTGGCCTTGCTCTGGCCATGAGCTGTGTGTCAGTGCCCTTCACCTGTAAAATCCTGATTTTTCCAGGCAGCCAGTGCAGTAGCTGGGTGTGGAGGTGGCTGTGGGTGTGGGAGGAAGCACATTTGTGCTGAGGTGCTGGGACAGGCCCGTGAGGCGTCCTGCAGTCAGCATTGTGGGAGGATCACCCCAGCTGCAAATCAGCTCTGCCAGGGTTATAAAATGAACGTTTTGCTGTAGTAACCTGTCCATGGGTCAGAGTGGAGCTGTCTCTGTGGCTGGAGAGTGAAACAAACAGCCCTGAGCTGGGCAAAGCAGCAGCACGGTGACTGTGGGGTATCTGTGTGCTTGCCCCATGGTGTTTTGTGGGCTGTTGGATTGCACATTTTCCACTCACCCCATTCCCTCCCTGCCCCAGTTACTGGAGAGGTTACTGGGAGCCCCTGAGGCTGCTGTTTCCCAGCTGGGCAGGGATTGATTCCCCCTCTCACTGCCCTAATTACTGGAGAAATGATCTCCACTCATGTTGTCATGGCCTGTCCTTGGATATGAGCAGTGATAAATCCTGGGAGAGGCGTGGATCAGAAATGATCACCTGGAGCTCACCTCCAGGTCACTGCAATATAAATAACCATAAATCTGTGTTCATTCCTCCCCAAATCCCATTTTTTCCCCCCATTCCAGGGACCATGCTGGAGGCAACGAGAAGCTGGTGAAGATGGAGCCGGGGCTGCGCGTGTACGGGGGGGACGGCAGGGTGGGGGCCCTGACGCAGAAAGTGTCCCACCTGACAGCTCTCAAGGTAAAGGGAGGGACCTGCAGGACTCTGGGCATCCCCTCTTTGTGTCACAGCTACACAGACGTGCTCCCCCCTGAGCTGGGCACCTCTGCTACCTTTGAACACGCCGGGAATGTGGTGGATGGTTTAAATGCAGCTTTCCCCCTTTCCCAGCTCTGTGCCTTGTTTGGTTCCTTGTGTGAGGACAGCAGTGAGACATGCTGGGTGTCCCTGTGCAGCTGGGGGACACAGCAGGGCTGTGCCAGGGCAGGGATTGTGCTCTGCCAGGAGCACCAAACCGGATCCAAGTGCTCCTGTGGGAATGACGGCTGGAACACGGGCTGAGGAAGGCAGTGCCAGCTGCCTGCGTGGCTTTTTCCCGGCTGGAAGCAGCAGGCCTGGCTGGGAGCAGCCTGTTTGTTTGCAGGAGAGCTGGCAGGTGACACAAGCTGCTGTGCAGAGTGCAGGCAGGCGTGAACAGCACTGCTGGCCCTCGGAGGGGCAGCAGTGGAGGAGGGAGCCCAGGCAGGTGGGCAGATGAGGCTGTGTTTGACCCTTTTGCCTTTCCCTCAGTGTCATCCACTTCTCCCCTTCAGCTCCATTTTTGTTTGGGGCTTTTTTCACCCTCGGTTAGCTTTGTTTAGGATTCTCTGTTGGCTCTTGCTGCCAACCAGGCTTTGAGTCCCTGTGTGTGGAAATGAAAGGATCTGGCAGCTCCCTTTGTCAGGACACCTGCTTGGAGGAAACAGCTCCCTGCCACAGAGCTCCCTCCCTGGGCTCTCCCAGGAGCAGAGCTGCTCCTTCCTGGCCAGACTGGGGCAAATTTTAGGCCATTAAAGCACTGAGAGCAGCAATTCTTTTCTAACCGTGCGATTGCAAACAGCAGCTTCAGCTTTAGTGTTCTGCCTTCTTCCCAGGTGGGATCTCTAAGTGTGAAATGCCTCAGTACGCCGTGTCACACCTCGGGACACATCTGTTATTATGTGACTAAGCCAAATAGCTCCGAGCCACCTGCAGTTTTTACAGGTGAGGAGTTGGGAGGTTCCTTTGCCAAAATAGCGACTCCCCCTCTGCCTGGGTGCCTCTGGATGTGCCTCCGTCCCTTCCTGCCAGGGCAGCTGCTTAACATCCATGTCTTGCTCCCCTTTCCAAGCAGGAATCGTAGGTAGAACTGGAGAAACCCCTCTGGATTTGTAAGCCAGGGCTGCACACCCTGCAGAGCGAGCCCTGGATGGCTCCTACATCCAGCATTTTTTTTTTCCCTGGGAGAAAGAGCTGTTGGTTTCCTGTCTCAGGCCAAACTGGCTGATCCCAAACCCTGCTGCTTTTCCATGTATCTGTGCTCAGGTCTGACAGCAGAGACAGGAGAGAGCAGGGGAGTCACAGGGGGCTGGTGCTCCACTGCTGATGGCCAGGGCCTGGATCCTGGTTTGGGGAGGAGGATTCCCCTTCCCCGGGGCTCTGCTTCATCCCTGTGTTCTCCAGAGCTCACAGAAGCTCCTGCATGGAAGAGAAAGAGGCTTAAACAAGATTTTAGGGAGCACTGGGGAGGAAATAGAGGCGACTCATCACTGCTGCAGAGAGCAGGTGTTCCTTGTCCCCTCTAGGAGGGCACAGGGGCTGCCCACAGGTAGGAGGTGCTGGCAGGGTGTGCCTGGCCAGGCTCTGCAGCTCCCAGCCACGGTTGCCAGCAGTGTTTGTGTGGCACAGCCTGGCTGTCCCCGTGCTCCTGCTGCTGTGCTGAGGCAGCAGTGGCAGGGCTGAGCCCTGGGGCTGGCTGTGGGGAGCCTGCTGTGGGCCTGATGCCGTGTCACCCCTGCAGGTGACACCCTGTTCGTGGCTGGCTGTGGCAAGTTCTTCGAGGGCACCCCTGAGGAGATGTACAAGGCACTGATCGAGATTCTGGGCAGCCTGGACCCCAAAACGGTACAAACCTGTCCTTTTGTGTGAGTGAGGCAGCCCAAAGCACCACACAAATCTGAGAAACTCCCTGGCAGAGCTGCTGCTCAGAGAGACTCTGGTGTGTGCAGGGAATGAGTGCCTGCACAAATTCTGTGCTGCTGCATAGCCCCAGTCCTCTGGGAAGGATCTGCCTGCCCCAAATGTGTGTGTGCTTTGTGGGGAAAGAGCAGGGGCTGGTGATTAAAGGCTGCTGAGCTTGGACATGGGGCTCTTTCATCTGTTGAAGTGGCAGCTTGTCCTGCCTGTGAGTCCTGGCACTTGTGTCTGTCTCCAGTGGGAGGTGTTGGGTTGAGTGTGCTGTTCCTGCTGTGCTGCTGGCACCTGGCAGTGCCCCTTGGTGGCTGTGGTGTCCCTCAGTGTCACTGTTCCTTCCTGTCCCCAGCGGGTTTACTGTGGCCACGAGTACACCATCAACAATCTCAAGTTTGCTCGGCACGTGGAGCCCAGTAACCCCAGTATCCAGGAGAAGCTGGCCTGGGCCAAGGTGAGCTGCTCATCCTTTCCTGGGCTCGATGCTTTCCTGGACACACAGGAGTCCTCCTTGCTGAGGAGAGGAGAAAATGCTGGGGGGAAACGGAGTGAAGGGCCAGGAGCTGCAGGATGTTGTGTTCCAGGGGAACAGGGTCTGGCTGTGCCCACAGAAGGCAGCTCACAGTCTGGGGGAGGCATGCCCTGCCTGGAAACTGTGTCCAGGACATTCCCTGCTCCCCAGAATTGCTGGTGGAGCAGCACAGTGTCACCCATTGCAGGCACAGTACGACAGTGGAGAGCCCACCATCCCCTCCACCATCGCCGAGGAGTTCACCTACAACCCCTTCATGAGAGTCAGGTAGGGAATGGCCCGGCTTGGGAGGGGCTGGGGAAGGAGGTGTCCCCGTGGGAATGGCTCTTCTGCCTCCCACATTCCTGTTTGGATGGCTCCAAGACTCTGACTGGCTGTCCTGGCAGAAGAATGCCTGGATTGGAGGTTTGTGCTGAGCATCATTCCCTGAGTCAGGAGACAGAACAGGCTTTGTTGTGTTCCTTCACCCAGCACTGCCATTTCCTCCCAACCCTGAGCCTTCAAACCAGGCCTGATGAGCTGTGCCAAAGCCAAAGCCCAGTCTTTGATCCTGGAACCTGATCCCACAGCTGGGATTCCATCCTGAGCCTGCTCTTCCCTCCTGGCAGGGAGAAGTCGGTCCAGGAGCACGCCGGGGAGAGCGACCCTGTGCGGGCCATGGGGGCCATCAGGAAGGAGAAGGACAACTTCCGAGTGCCCAAGGACTGAGCACTGCCTGCATCACTTCACTGTCACTGCAAGCGTCACTTAGGCCATTCAGATGTTTTAGGAGTCAAATCTTCTCTCGTGGTTGAGACAAGTTTTATTTAGGTTTTTATTTTGTCTTAATTAAGGAAAAGAAAAGGAAAAAAAAAAGCACTTTGCCCTCGTTGAGATGTTCTACAGCTTATTTATATTATGATGAAGAATATTTATGGTCCTCTTGCTGTCTGTCAAGCTGTCAGGTGTCACCTGCAGATCATGGTGCAAGTGGTGGTGTGAGACTCGAGGCTGGGCAGGATGAAGCCTGGAGGTTTAGGAAGAAGCTCCTGTTATTTTTGTGGGAGCCTGATGTGGATGCAGAAGGTGGGACTGAGATGTCTTTGCTTGAAGCAGAGACCACCTGCAGGAGCTGAAGATTTCAATGTTCCTTCCATGCTGCTGCTTCAACATTGTGAGCATCGCTTCTGGCTCCACTAAAACCAGTTCCAGGGTCAGAGCTGCTGTGCCAGTGCTGCTCCAGGGTCACCTGGGAGCTCCATGGGCTGCTCTGGCTCTGGGAGTGGCTCCTGGGGCCACCCAGCTTCTCTCTCATCCCTGGCACAGGCAGCAGGGACGTCCCCAGGCATTGCTCTGCTTGTGCCCTGAGTCCCCAGGCTGCTGCATGAATCTGCTCCCTGCTGTGCCCTGTGTGACCTGTGCCAGCCCAAAAAACCCCAAAAAACCGGGCAGGGATTTGTCAGAGTGCAGAAGCTCCTGGTGAGTGACTGACACCCCTGCAGCACCCCTGGGGACAGGCTGAGCAGTTGGAACCTGTCCCCAGGTGAGCAGGGATGTGGGCTGGCACCAGGTTTGCTTTAAAATGCTGAATTTTACGTAGTTCAGAGGGAAAAGTGGTACCTAAAGCTGTGGTGTCTCCTGGAACGCTGTGCTGCCACACCAGAGTGTGACTGTGCTGAGGGCTGGGCAGAGGGGAAATAAATAACAGCTGGAAACAGAGACTCTAACTCACAGATTTATTTATTGGTTTTGGATTAGAAATTGAAGTCAACCAACTGGAAGTGTCTTTCTGCCTATCCTGGGGTGAGCAGGTGACATTTTGGGGACCACAGGGGCTGTAGTGGCAGCTGTATTTTTGTGAAAGAAGAACAGAGAGGGTTCAGCCCTGGCTCTGCTGCCTGGGAGTGCCATTCCCTCCTCACAGGTGGCATTTGGGCCCCTCAGGACAGGGACATGGAGGGGCTGGAGCGTGTCCAGGGAAGGGAACAGGGCTGGGAAAGGGGCTGGAGCACCAGGAGGGGCTGGGGGAGCTGGGAAAGGGCTGGAGAATTCCTGAGGGAGCTGGGAAAGGGCTGGAGAATTCCTGAGGGAGCTGGGAA
>NC_031783.1:14690119-14691293 GCF_001522545.3 Parus major | reverse complement strand
TGGCTTGGGCTTTTGGGGGAATGGTTGGACTCTGTCTCAGAGGACTTTTCCAACCTCAACAATTCCATGTGGGGGCCCCAGGACTGGGATCGGGCTGGGAAAGCTCAGCTCTGCTCCCGCGCCTTTGGGGCATCCTGCAGCGGGGGTGGGATCCTGTCCCTGGAGCAGAGACCCTCCCAGACCTCCCAGCAGGAGTTCCAGGGTCCGGCACCACTCTGGACCTTCTCCACCCAGTGCCAGCAGTGCCAGCAGTGCCGGCAGTGCCAGCAGTGCCATCAGGGCCATCAGGGTCATCAGTGCCATCAGTGCCATCAGTGCCAGCAGTGCCAGCAGTGCCAGCAGTCCCAGCAGTCCCAGCAGTGCCATCAGTGCCAGCAGTGCCAGCAGTGCCAGCAGTGCCATCAGTGCCGGCAGTGCCAGCATCCCTCATCCCTTCCCTTGTACCCCGCTGCCACCGGGGGTTGATTTGGGGAGCTGGGCTGGGGGACCCCCTCCTTCCTCCAGCCCCGGGGGGTGGCACAGGGACTGTCCCCAGCCCCCGGAGCCGCAGCGCCGGGGCCGTGCGGGCTCTGCCCGCCCCTCGCTGCGTGACCCGCCCCGCACACGGCGGCACCGCCCCGGCACCGGCACCGGCACCGCCCGCGGGGGACGCGGGGCCCGCACCCGCCGCGGCTCCCCGGGGCCATGAAGGTGAAGGTGATCTCCGTGCTGGAGGACAACTACATGTACCTGGTGATCGAGGAGAGCACCCGCGACGCCGTGGCCGTGGACGCGGCCGTCCCCAAAAGGGTGAGCGGGTGCCGCGGGTGGGTGGCGAACAGAGGGGTGTCCGTGCTCTGGAGCATCCCCCGGCAGCTCTGACCCCTCCGGGTGTCCGTGGAGCATCCCCCGGCAGCTCTGACCCCTCCGGGTGTCCGTGGAGCATCCCCCGGCAGCTCTGACCCCTCCGGGTGTCCATGGAGCATCCCCCGGCAGCACCGACCCCTCCGGGTGTCCATGGAGCATCCCCCGGCAGCTCTGACCCCTCCGGCCCGTGGGGTGTCCCCGCACCGCAGCCGAGCCCCCAGACCCCGGAGCAAGCGGGGATAACCCCGAGCAGCCCCCGGAGCGGCAGTGCCGTGCCCAGTCCCCTTCTCCCGGGAAGGCAGCGGCCGGGATCTGCCCGTGTCCCTGT
>NC_031783.1:14675503-14689929 GCF_001522545.3 Parus major | reverse complement strand
GCGTTTGCTGCGGACTCGGGCACTTCCTTCCTCTCGGCTCCGGGAGCAGCCCGGGGTTTGTTCCTGAGTGCTGTTGGCATCCGGAGCCTCCTGGCAGCCGTGCCGGGCTGGCAGTGCCCTGGTGGCCCTCGGGTGGGTGGCACGGCCGCCGTGTCCTCGCTGTGGCAGTGACCCCGTGCTCTCATCGTGCCTTCCCTAAGAAAGCGCCGGCCAAAAATGGCCCCATCCCCATCCCCATCCCCATCCCCATGGGATCAGCGTGGTCCCATCCTCCTGCTCCACTCAGGTCACACCTTTGTCCCACCTTCAGCGCGTGGTTTTGGGGGATTCCTCTGCCCGGTGACACAGGGGACAGGTCATGGTGTGTCTGTCTGTCTGTCTGTCTGTCTGTGTGTCACCTCTCACCGCTGCTCTGGCTCCCTTCCAGCTGCTGGAGATCATCAGGAAGGAGGACGTGGTGCTCAGGGCCATCCTCACCACCCACCACCACTGGTAGGTGTGACAGGGTCGGGGTGGCCGTGTCCCCACAGGGACGGTGCCCATTCCCAGCCCCTGCTCTGCCCACAGGGACCACGCCAGGGGCAACGAGGAGCTGGCCCAGCTCTTCCCCGGCCTGCGGGTGTTCGGGGCTGACGAGCGCATCGGGGCCCTCACACACAAGGTCACCCACGGCCAGGAGCTCTCGGTGTGTGGGGACATTCGGGGCTTGGAGCCCTCACACGGGTCCTGCTTGGTGGGGTGGGGTGGTGACACTGTCCCCAGTGAGAGCAGTGGGGTGGTGACACTGTCCCCAGTGAGAGCAGTGGGGTGGTGACACTGTCCCTGGTGAGGAGCAGTGGGGTGGTGACAGTGTCCCCAGTGTGGAACAGTGGGGTGGTCACACACACACAGTGGGGTGGTGACACTGTCCCCAGTGAGAGCAGTGGGGTGGTGACACTGTCCCCAGTGAGGAGCACAGTGGGGTGGTCTCACACACACAGTGGGGTGGTGACACTGTCCCCAGTGAGGAGCACAGTGGGGTGGTCATACACAGTGGGGTGGTGACAGTGTCCCCAGTGAGGAGCACAGTGGGGTGGTCACACACACACGGTGAGGTGGTGACACTGTCCCCAGTGGGGAGTGCAGTGGGGTGGTCTCACACACACAGTGGGGTGGTCACACACACACGGTGGGGTGGTCACACTGTCCCCGGTGGTCCCCAGTGGGGTTGGTGCTGCTGGGCTGTGCTCAGCTCTTCGTGCCCATGGGGTGGTTGCAGATGTGGCCCCACGGATTCAAGGCTGGGATGCAGGAGAAACCTCATCCCAATCCCAGCCTGTTTGGGGTTGTGCTGGAGGGTCCCAAATGCCATCGGAGCAGACCCACACAAAGCCCCATCAGATCTGCGACCTGCAGGGCCCCAGGCGGGGTGTGGGCAGGTCTGGGGGGGTCTGTCCCCCTCAGTGGGGCCCTGACCCTCTGTCCCCCCAGTTTGGGGCCATCAGAGTGAGGTGTCTCTTCACCCCGTGCCACACCTCGGGCCACATGTGCTACTTCATGTGGGAGGACGATTCCCCGGATGCTCCAGCTCTTTTCTCAGGTATCCCACCCTGCCCACGTGTCCCCCGTGGCTTTGGGGGACACACTGTGTGCTGCCTGCCCCCCACTCAGCGCTCCTGGGGTGAACCCAGCACCCCCTGGCACCCCCATCCCCGGCCCTGGGGTCCCTCTGTGCCCAGCCCCTGTCCCACAGGTGACACCCTGTTCGTGGGGGGCTGCGGGCAGTTCTTCGAGGGGACGGCGGAGCAGATGCACACCAACCTCACCCAAATCCTGGGGACTCTGCCCGAGGACACGGTGAGTGGAGCCTGGGGAGGGCTCCTGGAGCCAGGAGGGGGCTCGGGGCAGGGATCTGGGATCAGGGCAGGGATCCCGGGATCAGGGCAGGGATCTGGGATCAGGGCAGGGATCCCGGGATCAGGGCAGGGATCTGGGATCGGGGCAGGGATCCCGGGATCAGGGCAGGGATCTGGGATCAGGGCAGGGATCCCGGGATCAGGGCAGGGATCCCAGGCTCGGATCTGGGAGCAGGTTTGATGCCGGGTGCCTCCTGCAGAAGATTTTCTGTGGCCATGAATGCACCGTCAGAAACCTCAAATTCGCCTTGAAGGTGGAGCCAGAGAATGAAATGGTGAAGGAGAAGCTGGCGTGGGCCAGGGTAAGTGGCTGTGCCCGCTGTGCCAGGGCAGGGGCCGGGGCTGTGGGATGGCAGCGGGGTTTGGATGCCCGTGTTCCCTCGGCAGCAGCGCGATGATGAGGACCTGCCCACGGTGCCCTCCACGCTGCACGAGGAGTTCCTGTACAACCCCTTCCTGCGGGTCACGTAAGCGCTGCTGGCACTGTCCCCAAACCCCCTCCTGTTCCCCCCCAGCACCATCCCTTTTCCCAAAGAACTGCTGGGAAATCCCAGCCCGGAGCCAGGGGAGGGTTCCTGGGCATGGGGACAGCCCAGAGCCCCGTGTGCCCCAGCAGAGGGTGGCACTGCCCCTGTCCATCCCTGCGGGGTGGGGTCCCCTCTGTCCCCAGAGCCCCGTGTGCCCCAGCAGAGGGTGGCACTGCCCCTGTCCATGCCAGGGCTGTTCCCTCGCAGGGAGGAGCCCGTGCAGAGGTTCACGGGCAGGACGGACCCCGTGGAGGTGCTGAGGACGCTGCGCTCCGAGAGGGACAACTTCAAGAAGCCCAAGGAGAGGCCCAACCCCCAGGCCATGCTGGCCTTTGACTGGGGGCTCTTCGGGCCCTTCCTGGAGAAGAAGTGACATCCCCAGGGCTCCCTCCTGGCTGTGCCCAGCTCGGATCCGCTCCCAGCTGGGCACTGATTTTGTCTTTAACCTGCTTTGTGTGAGGCTGCTCTGCTCTGCTCCGCTCCCCCTCTGGATCCTGGGATTCCCTGTGGAGCAGATCCCTTTGGAGAGCCCGGGCTGTGGGGCTGGGATGCTGGCAGAGGGTCAGGCCATGGGGCAGGGGACAGTTTTGGGGTCAGTGCAGGAGCTGCCAGCTCTCCGTGGCCATGGGAGGAAGGCAGGGAAGGGCAGGGAAAAGCGGGAATGCTCAGGGATTGTGCTGCTCCCCTGGGGCATCCCAGTCCCAGGGTTTGTGTGGTGCTGGCTTTGGATCACCAGTGCCCACCCAACTCCTCATCACAGCAGGGGTTGGGTGGCTTTTCCCCTCTTTTTTGCCCCAATTTTTCCAATAAGTCCCACAGGGATTTCTGTAGGGATTTGTCACTGCCCTGGGGAGCCCCTTGGACCACGTGGAGTGTCCAGGTGGAGCCCAGGCTCTGCCCCAGGAGGGATTTCCCAAGGTGGGACAGATTTGGGGCAGCCAAGAGAGAAAGTGCTGCCAGGCCTCCCTTGCTTTTCACTTTTCCCAAGACAAAAACTGGAGAACACTTGGTGCCAACTCCATGGACACTGCCTTGCCCTCAGGAGCAGCTGGGGCTCCCAGGCCTCCCCAGCCTTCACTTTGTGCAGAACCAGGGCTGTGTTTTATTTCTTTTTAAGGCTGAGAAAGGAGCAGAGTTTTATTTTCAGGTGTGAGGAGGCATTTCACACCACTCAAGTCATTCCCTTTCTTTTTTCTTGTGGATAAAATGAGGGTTTGGTGGCAGCTCCCAGCACTGGGATGGAGTTGATTTCAGGGATTTTCATGTGTGGACTGTGAATTTCTTTGTTGCCACTGGAGTCTGGTTTGGGGCTTTTTCCTGTGCTACAAACTGGACCAATGTTTTCTTTTTTCCTTTTATTAATTTATAGTTTGGATTTATTTCCCTGCATGGAAAGGGAAGGATTTTTGGTACCATGGCCTGAATTCCTCAGTTTCCACGAAATGCTGGAGTTGGGGATGTCCCCTGTGTGTTCCTTTGGGATTTTATTGATCCTGGGAGCAGGGATGCTCCTGTGTGTGGGACCCAGCCCTGAGCCTGGCACAAATTCCAGCTGTTCCTGGTGCCAGCACAGAGATCCCAGGGAGTCCTGGGTGGCTTCAGTGACCTCAGAGCATGGTGGTGACCTGGGAACTGGGGAAGTGACAAAGTGTAGAGCCCTGATTATTTCATTTCCTGCTAATTTAGCTTGACTGATTGTGCATTTCTGGGCTGATGCTCTGCACTGATTCCAGGCTGGAGCCTCTCCCTGTCCTCGTTTCCTGGTTTAGCCAAATCCCTGCATGGAAAAAGGGAATTCACTGGAAGAACCAATTTGCTCCTCAGGAAGGTGGGGAAGGGGCAGAAGGGGGAGGTTGATGCCTTAGAACACTGTGAGGTCATTAACGATCAGCAACAGCTGAAAAAATGGAAAGCTTTTAATTAAAAACATGAAAATCAGCATTTGCTCTGTGGGTTCATTGGAATGCGCAGAGGAAGCTTTGGTTCCTGCCAGCCCCAAGGTCAGGAATTATTTTGTGGTAATTTTGGGATGTTCTCCATCAGGAAGTGCCTGTTCTGTCTGGATTTAGGGATGTTATCCCTCAGTAAGTGGCTGCAGAGGGTGGGTAAGCGTGACAACTCCCTGACTCCCTGCTGTGTGTGTAGCAAGGAAAGACAGAGAAGGAATTGCCCTTGGTATAAATTATTATAATTTAAGGACAAGGAATCACAGGGTTTTGTCCAGCATTCACTCCAGTCCCTTTCCAGCAGGCACTGAGCCAGCCCCAGGGATGATCCCAGGCTTTGGGTGCCCCTCTCTGAGGGCACAGACCCTGCAGGGCAGCGAGCTGTGGCACCTCCAGGCCTCAGGAGAACATTTCTAACGCAGTGAGGACGTTCCAGCAGAGGCAGGCACGGAACTGAGAGCTGGGACAATCCAGCAAGGCCTGGAGGAGGAAGATTGGGGTGTGACACAAAGCTCAGCCTGGAGCTGAGCTCTCAGTCCATGAACTGCTCGGTTCTGGCAGGATGGGGCTGCTGGAGCAGTGCAGGGTCTGGCCCATCAGCCTGGGATGTGTCTCCTGTCAGAATTTGGGGTTCATTCCCATCACCTCATCCTCCAGCTGAAGGAATGAGCAGTGCCAGGCACATTCCCAGAGGCAGGAATTGCACAGAGTCCTTGGAGAATCAGCAGTGGGAGTTCAGAAGGCACTGAGGATCTGCTGGGCCGGGCAGCCCTCACCACTTGATGTTGAGGGCAGAGTTTGCTTTCTCCACGGCGTGGTATTGTGTGTGCAGCACTTCCAGAACCTTCTCTGAGCCCCAGCCCCCCAGCCAGTGCTGGTAGAGCTCCCCCACAGCCTGGTTCTCCTCTGGAATCTCAGCCCTCAGGGATTCATACAACCTCTCCACCTGCTGCAGCTCCTCCTTGCTGGATTCCCCCTCCAGTTTGATTTGCCCTCCTCCATTCAAACAGCCTGGGGGGGAAAGAAGGGATGGAGAATTTCAGCTGGAAAAAACATCCTGAAGAAATTCCAGTTCATTTATCCACAGCTGCAGGAATGAAAACACCTCAGGAACAGAGGCTCAGTCCCAGTTATCTCCCAGCAGCACAGGGCAGGGAGATGCTGGGCTGGCTCCAGCTGGGAATCTGCCAGCTCTTATCTCCAGCCCCCAGGACAGAGCCAGAGCCCAGCCCAGGTGAGCCCAGCCTTGGAGGCTCAGCTGGAGGAAAGGGAAAAGTGCCTGGGATGTGTCCTGGGAGTTGGGCTGAACACTGGGAAGCTCCCAGAGCTCTGTGGATCCCTGGGAAGGAGCAGCTCTGACAGACCCCTCAGTGGGTCCAGGCTGCCCCTGCTCCCAAGGAAAATGGAATAAAACATTAAGGAAGTGACTTTCTCCACCAGCCACAGCATAAGTGTGATGGTCAGGGTAGTTTCAGGGGGAAAATCCCCTCACTCAGGTACCAAAGAGCTCAGGAAAAACTCCTTAAATTAATTATGCAAATTTTGTATAACAGAATCCATCTGCAATTCCATAAATCCTGAGGAATTGCTGGCTCAGAGGTAGCAAAATGCCCATACAGCTCTGAGGCTGTCACACCTCAAAGGGGATGAGAAACCCCCCATTTTTCCTGTCTGGAATTCCCTGGAGCTCCTCCCAGGCTGGATTTGCAGCAGAGCAGCCTCACCTGAGGGACAGGCCATGACCTCCACGTAGTGATAGGGGCACTTCCCTCGCTTCAGCTTCTGCACCAGGTTCTGGATGTTCCTGAAGCCATAGGCCAGGGCAAACTGGAGCAGGACCTCTCCATCCCTCTCCAGGGTCACCTCCTGGAAGTCCTTGTTCCTGAGGGAGCAGAGCACAGGAAATGGCTTCTCCAAATGAGTTTTCTATTTTAAACTTCAAAGGGCCCTGTGCAAAACCCAAATTCTTGGTGAATCTCATTGAAGAGCTGTCCTAGTTCTGTGCAAGGAAAAGGGGAAGGAATTCCTTCCAGAGCCTTCCAGGATTGCTGGGGCCACCTGAGCAGAGGTTGCTGAAGGACACCTGGGCTGGAAAAAGCCTGAAAAGCTCAGCACAGGGAGCCTTGCCCTGACAAACCCGAGTTCCTTCAGCCAACATTAAATCCCTGAGGGGATTTTTAAATTTCTACCAGATCATAAAACATGGGAACAAAGCCTTGAGGATTCCAGATTTCTAAGGTTAGTGGGAATACCTAATTCTGGTAAAAAGAAAAAGTAAGTAATTGGATTTTTATCAAATTTTTGAGATGCTTTTTTCTCCTTCCTAAACATACAAGTTGCTCATTAGGGATATAATTAATGTCAAAGGATACATTAAATTATAACTGGGAAGCCAGAAGGAATCTCAGGTGGATGAGCCCCAATGCCCAAACTCAGGTGATTTATTTTCTCTTTCACTAGAGTTAAACAGAGCCCCAAAGCCCTCCCACAAGGTTTTCTGGGATCAATAATCAGTGACAAATCCCCTTGGCTGGCCTGATCCAAGGTGAGGAATCCCAGTTCCACCACAGCTCTGCCTTCTCAATTACTCTAAAATTTTATAATTATTATAGAAATTATCAGTGGAGGCCAAACTGCAGGGTGTGGGTGAGGAAGGGGTTGGAGTTCTCCTTGGGAAATTTTCCCTGGAATTCTGCATGGAATTGGCTGATTTATTGCTCAGCAGCTGGGGGAGGGAGCAGCCAACTCTCAGCCTGTAAGTGACCATCACAAAAAAACCAAACTCCAGCTCCTCAGCGAGGAGAATTCCTGAAAAACCGAGTTTTCTGTGGGATTTCAGCTTCTTACTTGAGAGGTTTGTAGTGGATTGAGCCCACATGGATCCCGAAGAGCTCCAGGGCCGCGTGTCTGAAGACGTGCTCCAGGTACCCCCCCGAGCCCCCGCCGCGGTGGCTGCTCAGCTCCTCCGCAGCCCTGCCGAGCCTGGGGAGGGCACAGCACCAGCTTCAGGGAATGTGGCATCAAACACAGCTCCAGGGGCTTCAGGACAACGGGAGCAGCAGCCTCCTCTGAGCCCCAGCTTTTCCCTTTCTCCTGGGAATAGCACCAGGGACCCCTGGCACAATGGGGTGTGCAGAGAGGTTGTGGATCCCTGAAGTGTCCCAGGCCAGGCTGGATGGGGCTTGGAGCAGCCTGGGAGGGTGGAAGGTGTTGGGGTTGGATGAATTTCGAGTCTTTGCCACCCAAACCCTTCCAGGACTCTGTGATTCTCTGTGGATCACCCTGTATCATCCAGGGAGGTGCTGCTGCTGAGCCTTCCGTGGAGCTCTGGGGATGTTCCCCTTGCCCTGAAGCCAAGGCAGCTCTGGGTGCTCAGTGCAGAGCCAGCCCTGCTGTCACCTCACACCCCAAAATGTCACCCCACCCCAGTGTGTGCAGCTGGCCCTGGGGCAGAAATTCCTCCTCAGTTCAACAACCCCAGTCCCATCTGACACGTCTCAAATGTCACTTTTCACTACAAGTCTTCTGGAGATTATCTGAGTGACCTAAATATCTGTTAGTTCTGCTCTAATTCTGGGGTCTTTGCAGTGCCTCTGATAACAACAGCTTCTGCTCCAGGAAATTTTTATCACTGGGACAGATTCTTGTCCTTCCCAAAGCCTGCAGCAGCTTTTTGTGGGATGGAAGGAGCTGGAGTGATATTCTGTATATTAAATATTTTAACTCCCCATTGTTCTGGTTCAAGTGACACAAGAAACTAAACCAAGGGCAAACACATCTGTGTGAAACAGCAGGAAAAGGGGAATTCTGAACTCCCTAAATCCTGAGGGAAAGGGAAATTCTGAACTCCCTAAATCCTGGAGGAAAGGGAACATGACTGAAAGGGGATTTTGTTCTTACATGGTGTCCAGGGGAGAGGGATCCACATCTGACAGGGACACTCCTTCTTGCTCCAGCAGCTTCAGCACTTCTCCTAGAGCAGAACCAGGCACAAAGAGTTCTTATGTTTGGGACACAGAAAAACAAACCCACCCCAGAGCAGTCCCTAAAACTGCAGCTGCATTTTACCAGGGCATGATTTGCAGTATTAAATGTAAATATAGATCAATATCCAAAGCCAGAGGATGCTGTAAGGCTCCCAGAATGAGCTGGAATTGGGAATCTGCTGTGGCTCTGCTTACCTGTGGTGATGACACAATCCACATCCCTGGTCTGGTATTCCTGGTTGAAAAAGTCTGGCCTGGAGGCCTCCAGCTTTTTGTCATAGCAGGGCATGACTGTGACGTGGTAGATCCTGTCAGGGGGCAGGTGCTGCAAGAGAGACAAGGCTGGGGCAGCCAAAATCCCCCTGTCCTCAGGGAGGGCATGCCAGGAGCAAAGGAGAGTGGGGAAAATAATGCCATCATCCCCACTCTTAGTGAATATTTGTGTGTTTAGGTATTTCTGCATAAATGAAATGATTTCTCTCCTAGAAGACAATTTCAGTCAGGGTCAGCAGTCATGCTCCTTCACAGGTTTTCTGGAATCCTGGAATGGTTTGGGTTGGGAGGGACCTTAAAGCTCATCCAGTTCCAACCCCAACACCTCCCACTGTCCCAGGGTGCTCCAAGCTTGTCCAGCCTGGCCGTGGACACTTCCAGGGATCCAGGGGCAGCTTCTCTGGGAATTCCATCCCAATTCCACACCCTCCCATCCAGGAATTCATTCAATATCTAACCCTGCCCTCTGGCAGTGGGCAGCCATTCCCTGTGTCCTAGCACTCCAGGCCCTTGGGAATCATCTCTTTCCATCTTTCCTGAGGTTCCCTTCAGCTCCTGGAAGTTTCCCTCACTCTGGTGCAATGATCCAAAGTCAGGCAGGGGAGCCAATCCCTAATTAAGCCTTTAGGGAATAAACTTCCTCCCTGCTCCCAAAGCTCAGCCCCTCAGGACATGATCTGGAGTCCCACAAAAACCTCGAGATCATCCAAGCAATAAACACAGGCTGAGCAAACAGGTCACTGACCCTGGGCCACTGTTTCAGTCTCTTGTGCCAAATAATTCCCACAAGTTGCCAAATTTTGTCCCAAATCTGCAGCTGCCCCGTGCAAGTGTCAAAGTGCTGCTCTTCCATAAACCCCACAAGAAATCCACTGGGTGCTGCAGCCCCTTCCTGGCCCAATGCAGGCTGTTTGTTTGGACTGCAGCTCCCACCTGGAAAGATTCCAGAGGTTACAGGCTAAGGACAGAAGCAGAACATCAAGATGGGAATGAGGGATCATTTCTAGAGAAGCCACGCTCTGCACGTAAGCACCGACTGCAGCCTTGGCTTGGGTCACTTCACTTGAAATCATTCACAACAGGAGCACAAAGGCACTGAAAATAATGTTCCTCAGCTTTCCCAAATAATTCAGAGGCTTCAATTTAATTAGCCTGTGATTAGTGTTCTACCCTAATTACTATTCATTAGCTAAGACAGAAGTGAGGAAGATTTGCTGTCTTCTTCAAGGCAATACTGACCCTTGAATGTGTGTAACACAGCAAAAAAATAATTAAAAATCGGCCTAAAGTGTTGAATTTGAGGAATTTTGCAGTAGGAAGAGCATTTTTAGAGCTTTACCTGCTGCTCTGCAAAGTAGCCCTTGACCAGGGAGCCCATCACCTGCTGGGGGGATTTGGTGGTGCTGATGTGGGGAATGATGAAGCTGCCGTGGGTTTTCTCTGCGTAGCAGATCCAACCTGGAAGGAACATAATTAACAACTGAAATTAAAGAATAAGAAGCAGACCTTCACTCTGCTCATTCTCCCCACAACCCAGGTTTAGTGCCCAGCAATAACCATTTTCAGCCTCAAAAGCCAAGTGTAAGACCAGATTCACTGGAAGATGTCTCAGCACTGCTTTAACACCAAGATCTGTGCTGTGAGGAGAACAATCCCACAGGTAAAAAAAACCATCCATTTGCACCTTTCTGAGCAGCTGCTGGATTTTTGATTGCAGCTGGAACTGAAGCCATACCTGGGCAGGCAGAGGCCAGCATGGGCAGAGCCTTTTTGTCGTCTGCTTGTCTGTGGAAGCGTCTCACAAACTCCCTCTGGCTCTCCAGGAGGCTGAAGTTCCTGGAGAAAGTTGTGTCAAACACGTGGTGCACACCTGGGCAGGACAGCAGCTGGGTTAAAACCCTCAGGACACAGCAAAATGGGACACAAAACCTTCCACTCCAACCAGAGGCAAACTCAGTTGCAGGTACCGAGCCCTGCAGTTGACAGGGAAGGTTTTTCAGGTCAGAGGAGAAGTGACAGGAGAGGTGGAAATGTAAAATATCAATTTATTTTCAATGGTTCTTCCCAGGTTTCATAGACTGATGGAATGGTTTGGGTTGGAAAGGACCTTCAAGCTCAGCCAGTTCCATGGGCAGGGACATTTCCCACTATCCCAGGGTGATCCAACCCAGCCTTGGGAAGTTCCAGGGATGGAGCAGCCCCAGCTTCTCTGGGAATCTGTGCCAGGTCCTCCCCACCCTCCCAGCCAGGAATTCCATCCCAATCTCCCATCTGGAGATTCAAATCCTTTCCTTTGTCCTGTTACCATCTGCCCTCAGAAGTGCCTCACCCTCCTTTTTTCCAAGCTTTCCTTCCCTCACTCAAAATTCATCCTGTGAGTGAATTTTGGACAGTTTGGAATCCACTTTCAGCTTGTGCTGAACCCCCAGGCCAGAGAGCAGAGCACAGCCCCACACTTGCCTAAACTCTTGAGGAACGTGGTCAGCTTCTGAGCTGTCTCCAGCAGCCCCAGCTTGCACCTTGCAGCCAGGGAGGCTCTGGACTGGGGAGAGACAGAAACCACCACCAGTTTCTGCTCATGGGCAGCAGCAGCCTGGAAAAAACAACCAAACAATCCCAAACTGTGGCACAGGCAGAGCTGGCAGCACCCCAGAGCTCCTCACCTTCACTCTGAGGCAGGGATTGACACCAAACCCTTCCAAACTCTTTAAAAAAAATGAGAATAAACCAGAATAGTGCAGCAAGAACAGCCTGAGATCCATCAGAGCTCTGAAATCCCCTTTTCCTGTGGATTTTCCCTTTTTTTCTTCAGGGATGAGTGGGACCCACCTTGTTGAGAGCCAGCACCTTGCAGAGCTCCCCGTGGCTCTGCTGGCTGACCAGGACGCTCTCAGCCGAGGTGATGCAGCCACTGCAGGCCAGGCAATCGTTCAGGGTGATTTTGGCCTTCTCCAGCTTTTGTGCTTCCCCATCCTACAAAAAACCACCCAGAGCAGGCTCAGCTCTGATCCCAGAACTGAAGGAGCAATTTCCTCACTTTGTTCCAAATCATAATGAAGATGCTGCTCTTTTGATGCTCTTGGTTTATCATTTAAAAGAAATCTTTATTTTTAATAAGATGAGGACAAAGTCACCTGAAGTTGGCTGCTTTTAATGGATAATTTGGCACAGGAAGTGGAATTTGCTGAGGGATTTCATCCCAGACACTGGAAGGGATTATTTTCCCTTCTATCTGCCCTGAATAATTTGATTTTCCCAAGAGATTCTCCTCTAATCATCACTCCTCAATAAAGCCAGGAATAGAGCAGGAAATGAGGCATAATTAAATTTTTAAAATAAGGAACCAGACTCCTTTAGAAGTGCTGTATCCTCCTTTTTTTAAATTAAAATCTGCCTAAAGTTCCAAGTTCCATCCCTAGAGGAATTCCCAGCTTGGTTAACAGAGCAATGCCAACTTTTTTTTGGTGAAAACAGGAAAAACTCAACCTGAATTTTGGAAGATTCTGAATTCTTTAAGCTTTTAAAGAAATAATTTGAAATATTGTTTTTAAAAAATCCAGCAAGATTTATTAAAAAGATCTTGATTAAATCTCTGAGTGAGCACAAGGACATTGTCACAACCAACCTGGAATTGCCAATCCTTAAATACTGATAAAATAAATAAACTTTTCATTTTATCTGCTCTCTTATGGAAATCATCACTAATTAATGGCATTGCTTTAGAGCATAAAAAACTGAAATAAATTGGAAATACTGATTATAAAATGACTGCTTAGAAATGAATTTATAAATTAAAATCCTGATAAATTAAATTTTAATGCAATCTCAGCTTATCTAATCTTATATTAATAATAAGTAATTAATGCCAGTGTTTCAGAACATAAAAGTGACACAAAATTGGAATTATTGATTATAAATCAGAAAGAAAAAAATTCTAAGAATGCTCACAACATCTCTTTGAGGCATTAAATGGATGTAGATAATTAAAATACTTAAAATACGTTCATTTCTCTGGGATTTTTATACTCAACAGAAGACCCCACGTACCTGATTGACCTGGAAATAACTTCCATCAGCTTCGATTCTGATCTTGGCTGCTGCTTTTCCAGGCTTTTTATCCACTTTTACAGGCTTGATGCATTCCTGAAAGAGCAGCAGAGCCTGGAATTGAGGAGCTGAGCGAGGAAGAGGGGATTGAACACAAATAAAGGGATCAAACAGCAGCTCTGCATCCTCCCCCCTCAAACCAGGCTGGAATTGCCCCGAGTTTCTTTCAGCACTGTAAGAAAAATGTCAAAGCAGAGGTTCCTCACCCCTTTGGAACAGGAATGACACTTTTCCAGCATCATCCCAAGCCCACGGGAGAATCCTGCTCTTTCTGAAGAGCTCAGCTCTGGTTTTGGAGCTTTGACAGGAACAGAGCCTGGCCAGCCTCTTCCTCCTCCTCCCCAAAATCCGGGAGCAAATCCCGACCCTTCCCTGCAGATCCCGGCCCGGGGAGGTGCTCAGTGCCAGCCAGGGTTGGATTTTGTGACAGAAGGAGCTCTCAGGAGCTCAGCCTTGCTCCAGTGTCCCAGCACAAGCCGCAAGGGCTTTTCTGAATTTTATCCACTTTTTATTATTCAAGCACCCTGTGACTCCTTGTCCTACTTCTCCTTTGAGTTTCCCCCCTAAATTAATCCATCTTTGCAGGGCTCAGAGCCTTGCAGGAACGACTCATTTGGATCCTTCACTCAAAACACAGAAGCAGAGCTCCTTATTTACGTGAAGAATAAATAAAACCAAAGCAAACCCAAGCCCTACACGGAGAATTAACGGGATTTGCTATTTCCTTTTCCACCGATCTCATCTCGGCTCGATTTTCCTGCAATGTTTCTCAGCACCCAGGATTATTATTTCGCATTTTCACAGTACAAAATAATAAATAATAAATAATAATAAATGCATTGACAGGAGCAGATCCTCGCCGCTCATTCCCTCCCGAACGCCGTGGGTTTCCCTCCCATCCACGGAAACTTCCAACTTTTCCTGGGGAACTCCAGATTAAAATCGCTTTCCTGGGATGGGGCTGAGCCTGTCGTGACCCCACAGTGACCCCACAGTGACCCCAAAGTGACCCCACAGTGACCCTGAGCCCTGCGCAAGGAGGGACAGCGCCCAATCCTCACTTTTAGCCCTTTTTCCATCCCCAACAGCAGCGGGAGAAGGTCTGAGGGGGGTGGGCGCGTTCCCCGTGCCGTGAGGCAGCGGCTGAGGGTGGCACCCCCCGACTCCCCTCAGCGCCCACCCCACGGCTCCCGGCGGCCTCTTGAGTCCCTGGCTGCCTCGGGAGCCCCTGGCCGCGGGAGTCCCCGGCCCTGTCACCCCCGGTGTGGCCCCACCTGCGAGGGAGCGATGAAATCGTCGAGCTCCGTCAGCTGCAGCACCCCGCTGAACCGGGCCGCCATGGCCGCCGCCAAGCGCCCCGCCGCACGTCGTAAAACGGGACTACAACACCGCCGCAAAGCGAACAGCCACACTGTCGTACGACGGGACTGCCACACCGCCGGAAAGCGAACAGCAGCATTGTCGTACAATGGGACTGCCACACCGCCGCAAAGCGAACAGCCACACTGTCGTACGATGGGACTGCCACACCGCCGCAAAGCGAACGGCAGCACTGTCGTAAGCGCGCCCTCCACACCGCCACGATTATAATATAACATTTTTAATTTTTCCCCTGTAAATATCAAATTTTTGGAATAAACTAATGCTATATAAGGCCTCTTGCGTGCTAAGCAAATATAAAGGTGTCGGCGC
>NC_031783.1:14671334-14673475 GCF_001522545.3 Parus major | reverse complement strand
TGCTCTGCAGATCCCAGAGCAGGGGATAAATCAGGGTTGGCTTTAGATGGGCTGGGGTGTTTGATGGCAGGAAAAGATCTCTGACACCTCTGGCTTCCCTCTCTGCTTCTTTGCTGTTTAAAATCCCCCTCAGGCAAGGGGCAGCTGAGGATGGGATCAGAGAATCTCTGAGGTTTAAAAAGTCCTTTAGAAATCCAACCATTCCCCCTGGACTGCCAAAGCCACCACCAAAACCCGTCCCCAAGCCCAGCTTTAAAATCCCTCCCTGACTCCACCTGAGCAGCTCTGCCAGGGCTGGGCACCCCTCTGGGGGAGGAAATTTTTTATTAATCTCCAAATTAAACTTCCCCTGGTGCAACTGGAGGCCATTTCCTCGTGTCCTGTCCCTCATTCCCTGGCACAGACGGTCGTGCATGAGCTGGAAAACACAAACCCTCAGTGTCAGGCTCTGCTGACCCCTCTGGCATTTTTAGGTGTGGGCTCTGCAGCACCTTGGAGCCAAAATTGTTTATTTTCCCAGCTCAGAACAGGAGGTTTGAGCAAACAGAGTGACACAAGCTCCTTGGAGAAGCAAATATTGTCCTGTTTATAAAAATCTCTCTGCTGGTGACATTTAAGGAGAGGCTGCGTCACCCCCCGAGGTCACAGAGCTCACACATCCTCCCCCAGCTCTGTGCCAGGCTCAGAAATTCTATCAAATAAATAAATAAAACCAATAAAACCTATAAAATAAAATAAAATCTATAAAACCCCACAAAGAACACCCAAAAAAAAACAATGTAAAAAGAATTTGTGCCATGGTGATCGATAATTCCCCGTTTGTCATTGTGAGGAAATGATATGCAGGATTCCCAAAAATTAAATTTATTTTTAATTTTGATCTCTGATGAGTCAGAGATCAAACAAAGCTCAAGAATTCCTGTAATGTATTAAAAAAACCCTCCAAGAAATATTTGAATATCTACAAAGTTCATGAGTACACAGTGCAATGGAAATGGAAATTTTATTTTTGATAAAAAAATATTTTATCAAATTGGTCAAAGCATCAAAATAAAGAAATTATCAAATAATATAATAATAAATAATAATAAATAATAATATAAATTTATCAAATTTATCATATTTACCAAATGGTATTGGCTTTCATTGATTGGTTTCATTGGAATTCATAGTTTGGCTTTTTGCATCACAAGTATTTTGATATAGTACAATTTATATTCATTTTTAACTGCTTTGTAAAGTCTGTCAGTTCATGTATAGTTCATTATATTTATATATAATATATATATAATATTCTATTATATATAATTATATAAGAATATATATAGTATACATACTAATATATATGTATTCTATTATTATAATTATAATTATTATAATTATTATTATAATTATTTGTATATATGTATTCTATTATTATAATATATTATATAATAGTACATTAGATATTATTTATTATACAATAAGATATTTATTTTATATATTACATAAATATATATAATATATAAAATATATTAATAATATATATAACATATAATAATATGTTATTATAAACTCTATTATATATTAATAGTAATTAATATAATTCGTTTATATATATTATATGCAGTCTATATAATATATAATATATTATAAATACATATATACAATAAATATTATATATTATTTTAATATATTAAATATAATTTGTATATTTATCTTAATATAATTAAGATAGTTTTATACAATTAATATTATATAATTATATAATTATCTTAATATATAAATATAAATATATAAATATATAAATATATAAAAGATTAATATATAATTATATTATGTAATTATATAATATTATTATATATAATATATATTAATATTCTAGAATGTGCATAGTATATGCTGTATGTTATATATATTATATATATATATATATATATATATATATTGCACTGTATATTTTATATAAATAGAAGTGTGATGAATATATTAGATCGTAGCCCTTAACAATATGTTAAAACAGAGACTAAAATATTTCTATTTAAGTGAAAGTCAATGATTCTGATTCTTCCATCTGTGGCCTGGCCTGTTATAAAATAACAGTGATAAAATATATGATAAAATGTATGATAAAATGTATGATAAAATATATGATAAAATGT
>NC_031783.1:14668528-14670978 GCF_001522545.3 Parus major | reverse complement strand
AAATATATTATAAAATATATGATAAAATATGTTATAAAATAACTGACAAAACCCATCAGGAACATCCAAGACAGAGATTTCTCCTCTCTCAGGGAGTGTGATCCACCAGGATAAAACCACAGGCAAGAAATAAACCACATTTCCAGCGTGTTCTGCAGAAACTCAGGGGTTAAAGGCAAAGCAGGGAGTTCCTGCTCACCAAAACCTGCAGGGAATATTTGAATTATTTCCCAGTTAATTGCTGTAACCCCAGCAGCGGAACTGGGTACAAAGAACACAATTTGAATTGCCTCTTTGGCTCTTCACCAGATTTCTTCTGGATTAATTGTTGGTTTATTAAGCTTTGAAATGTTCTAGAGAGCCAACTCTGCTTTTCACCATCCCTCCCTAAAGCCAGGCTGGTTTTAAGTGAGCCTGCTTTGTCTGCCAGGGTGCTGAGCCAGGCTCAGAGCCAGGACTAAGCCCCTTTGTCCCCTTGCCGGGTGTGTCCGAGCTGCTGGGGTGGGACTGGCGAGGATTTGGTGTCCCTGTCACACCTGGGGACACCCCGGGACGCTCCATCCTCCTCCAGCTCCTTCTGGGGCTGTCCCACCCTCTGCAGCTTCTCCTCCCATCCAGGGCTGGCTGCTGGTGGCCCTGGGGCAGGACTGGGAGCAGGATTTTTGGGAATCTTGGGGAGGGAAGGGAGGCTGCTGTGGAGCCAGAGGGGATCCTTCATCCCAGGTGAGCTCCAAAATCCCCTCACTGACCCCTGTGGGGCAGCTCTGCCGTGGGATCCCTCATCCCTGGAAACCTCCAAAGCCAGGCTGGGGAGGTTTGGAGCCAGCTGGGATGGTGGAAGGTGCTGGAGTTGGGTCTGGATGAGCTTTAAGGTCCCTCCAAAGCCCGGAACATTCCATGATCCTCTTCGTTTCCTCTCCTTCGGATCCACAGATTTGCCAGCTCTTTCCCCATCCAGCACTTTTCCATCCATGGGCAGCCTGCTTGGAGAGCTGAAATCCCCAAAAGGTGCAAAACTCCAGAGCTTGGACACTTGGAACATGTCTGGAGCATCCCCATGGAGCCCCTTTGAGCTCCAGGGCTGTGTGTGTGGGTAATTCCAAACCACTGACGAGTTTTAGGGATTTGGGTGGTTTGGGATGGGTGTTGGCCAGAGCCAGGCGAGTTCTGTGAGTCAGAGCAGCCGTGGCTGTGACTCCTCTGGTCCCAGAGGAGCTGGGAAGGACGTGGGGTGTGCTGAGGGACACGGTGACACTGGGAGGTGACAGTGGCACGAGCACAAATTATTGATGGTCCTCAACAGGCCTGGCCCAGAGCTGGGCTTAGTCAAAACTTGTCTGGAGAAGCACCAATAAAATGACCAAAACAACAATTTTTAATTTTTATTTGATTTTATTTTAATTTATTATTATTTTTTTTTCTCCTCCCAAATCTGGAGGATGTGAAATTACGCAGAGTCCAAAGAGACTGAGCTGCTGGTCTGACATCCACGGAATCATGGAACAGCAGGGATCACAGGGGCCGTGTATCCCAACAAATCCCACCCTCTGCATCCCTGGGAGCATTTTCCAAAGGCTCCAGGAGCCCTGGCAGCCTCGGGGCCGTGCCCATTCCCTGAGGATCTGCTCCATGCTCCATGGGGAAGAACCTTTCCCCCCTAACCCTCATCCCATTCCATCCCTGCCTGCCTGACAGAAGAACTTCCAGGTGTTTCTTTGGGATTTCCCAGGTGGAAATGAATGGGATACACAGAGATTTCCAAGCAATCCCAACCATTCCCAGCTCCAGATACCAAATTCCCTGGTGCCACCCATTCCCTGAGGCGCTGGCGGGAGCACAGATGGATTTTTGTCCCGTGCAGGGATGGAGGGAATCCAACTCTCTGGATCCTGGGAATGGCAGGCATTGCCCAACTGTTTGTCCTGCAGCCCGTGGGTGTGCCCAGGGCTCCCGATCCATCCCCGGGAGATGCAGCTCGAGGAGCCACACCCCGGGCAGCTCCGTGAAAAGGAGCCAGAGCCTGCCTGGCAGGACCTGCAGCCACAGGTGAGTGTCCCCTGCTGTCCCCATGGTGTCCCCTGCTGTCCCCTGGTGTCCCCCGGTGTCCCCTGGTGTCCTCCAGTGTCCTCCAGTGTCCCCATGGTGTCCCCTGGTGTCCCCTGATTTTCCCTGGTGTCCTCCAGTGTCCTCCAGTGTCCCCTGGTGTCCTCCAGTGTCCCCTGGTGTCCCCTGGTGTCCTCCAATGTCCCCCAATGTCCCCTGGTGTCCCCTGGTGTCCCCTGGTGTCCTCCAGTGTCCCCCAATGTCCCCTGGTGTCCCCCAGTGTCCCCCAATGTCCCCTGGTGTCCCCCGGTGTCCCCTGGTGTCCCCTGGTGTCCCCCAGTGTCCCCCGGTGTCCCCTGGTGTCCCCCGGTGTCCCCCAATGTCCCCTGGTGTCCCCCGGTGTCCCC
>NC_031783.1:14667149-14668271 GCF_001522545.3 Parus major | reverse complement strand
AATTCCCCAGAGCTTTCCCCGCACCCCCAGGAGATTTTTGGGTCTAATTTTGGGCTTTGGGAAGCGTGTCCAGATTTCTGTGTGACCTTTAACTTTCCTCCTCGGAGTTTGGGGCTGGAGTTAATGAATTCAGGTTAATGAATTCAGGTTCATTTCTTGCTGTTTGGATTCTCCTGGCTGGGCTGAGGTGATTGCCGTGGCTGTCCCCAGAAATGCCTCCTGTGCTCCCATTCCTCCTCCTGCTGGGTGAGTCTGGCCCTGGAGGGAGGGAGAGCTGTGCCAGGAGGGTTTTCCATGCCAGGGATTATCCCCAAAAAGGGAAATTGTGCTGCCAGAGCGCTGGGTGTGACTTTGGTGGTCGCTGTAAACCCCCAGCCTTTCGCTGTGGTGTCGTTGTTGGATTTGGGAGGGAGGTGTTTTAATTTTGGTGATGAACAGGGTGGGAAGGTCCCCCAGGATTGATTCTCCTCCTGTCTCAGAGCTGTCTGCTCCCTGCTCCTCTTGCTGGAGTATTAAGGAATAATCATAACTAAATCTGATTAATTCTATATTCATTGAATAATAAATCCCAGACTGGTTTGGGTTGGGAGGGACATTAAATCTCATCCATTTCCACCATCCCAGGTTTCTCCAAGATCCATCCAGCCTGGCCTGGGGCACTTCCAGGGATGGGGAATCCTCTGGGAAATCCATCCCAGGGCCTCCCCACCCTCACAGGGAGAATTTCTCCCCCATATCCCATCCATCCCTGCCCTCTGGCAGTGGAAGCTGCTCCTCCTCCTCCTGCCCCTCCATCCCTTGTCCAAAGTCTCTCCACACCTCTCCTGCACCCCATTTATTAAATATTAATAAATCAATAATTGATCGATTTAACAATGAATTAAAAATGATTATTAAATTTTTAGTAATTTAATTAATGGGGACAAGGTTCCTTTGTCTGTTAATTAGTGACAGTTCTCCATTAACTAAATTATTATTAGTTAAAAATATTTATTATGTTATTATAATATTTCTATTATAATAACATAATTATAATAATAATAAAATAATATATTAAGTTATTATAATATTTCTATTATAAATATAATGATATTTTAATTAAGCTAATTATTTCAACAAAAA
>NC_031783.1:14664116-14665677 GCF_001522545.3 Parus major | reverse complement strand
TAGCAATATAATACATGTATGTTGAGCTATGGCATAGTATTAAAACAAAAACTATCTTTCTTTGTATAACCCAAAGACTGAAAAAGATAGAGACCTCCCTGCATTCTTAAATTATCTTATCCAGATGAAGACAGCAGTGACCAGAGCTCTGGGAGAGGAATTTATTGCATTTCTGGTATCAGGGAATGTAAATCTCGATGGTGCCAAGAAGATTGATTTCTTGGGAAGGGGGCAAGAGAAAACTAAACAGAAAAACACCAAAAATCTGAAGAAGAATGTTTGAATATGAATGAGAATTTATGGATATGTAGTAGGGACAATCAAAAATTAAATTAAATTTAATCAAAAATTAAAACCCCTGTTTTTAAGGGACAATCCTTTGTTAGTAAGGTGTGCTCTCTTGGCTGAATGCAGAGACACCTGGCTGTATCTGTAAACTTTATTTTTATATCCTAATTGTCTATTAAACTTTTAAACCCTATAAGAAAAAAATATGAAGCTCATTTTTCACAATAGCTTGGGATACAGAGCCAGTGGCACAGCCTGGAGCTGTGGATTTGGGATTGGAGCTGATTTCTCCCCAATCCAAAGGGCTGCAGGGATCACAAATAATTTATTTTAACACCACCTCTTTCCTCTTTCTCCTGGTGCAGTGCTCCAGCTCCCCCATCAATGGTGAGTTTCTTCCCAAATATCCTCCATCAGGAAAACTCCGAGAGGCTTCTGTGTTCCAATTCTTCTCACAATTCCTTATCTTTGTCCCTTTTTTGTTCTGGGGATCAGAATCTGCCGTGTGTGCCTCAGTGCAGAGGTAGGTGAGCAGTGATTGTGGCAGGGTTTCCTTGGGAGGGATTCTGCTTTCCTGGGGTAACGAGATCCCTCTAAACCCACATTTTGGGATATTTTTTTTTGCCTGTGGGCAGGGAGGGCTGTGCTTGTTCAAACAGTGAAGGGAAAGTGCAGGATTTTGTGTCTGTGCAGGACAAAGAAAGGCAGGGCTGGGCCCTGGGGAGGCAGCCAAGAGCCTTGGCACTGGTGCCGAGCTTTTCTTGGCTCCAACAGCTCCCTCCAGACCTGGTTTGTCCCTGGTTTGTCCCTGGTTTGTCCCTGATTTGTCCCTGGTTTGTCCCTGGTTTGTCCCTGGTTTGTCCCTGATTTGTCCCCGGTTTGTCCCTGGTTTGTCCCCTGGTTTGTCTCTGATTTGTCCCCTGGTTTGTCCCCTGGTTTGTCTCTGATTTGTCCCGATTTGTCCCCTGATTTGTCCCCTGGTTTGTCCCCTGATTTGTCCCGGGTTTGTCCCGGGTTTGTCCCCTGGTTTGTCCCTGGTTTGTCTCTGATTTTTCCCCTGATTTGTCCCTGGTTTGTCCCTGGTTTGTCTCTGATTTTTCCCCTGATTTGTCCCTGGTTTGTCCCCGGTTTGTCCCCTGGTTTGTCCCCTGATTTGTTCCTGATTTGTTCCTGGTTTGTCCCTGGTTTGTCCCTGATTTGTCCCCGATTTGTCCCCGATTTGTCCCCGGTTTGTCCCCTGGTTTATCCCCTGATCTGTCCCTGATTTGTCCCC
>NC_031783.1:14660662-14663919 GCF_001522545.3 Parus major | reverse complement strand
TTTATCTGGCTGAGGGGCAGCCAGCTCTTCCCCAGCAAATCCTGTCCCTGCTCCCCACCACTTCCACCCCATCCAGTTCTTCTCCAGTTCCCTCCATTCCCAGCCCATCCTCTCCCAGTTTCCCCATTCCCAGCCCATCCTCTCCCAGTTCCTCCCAGTTCCCCATCCAGTTCTCATCGTTCCCAGCCCATCCTCTCCCAGTTTCCCCATTCCCAGCCCATCTTCTCCCAGTTCCCTCCGTTCCCAGCCCATCCTCTCCCAGTTTCCCCATTCCCAGCCCATCCTCTCCCAGTTCCTCCCAGTTCCCCATCCAGTTCTCACCCATTCCCAGCCCACCCTGCCCCAGCTGCTGCACCTTTCCCAGTGCTCTCCCAGTTTTCCCAGTGCTCTCCCAGTTTTCCCAGTGCTCTCCCAGTTTTCCCAGTGCTCTCCCAGTTTTCCCAGTGCTCTCCCTGTTTTTCCAGTGCCAGCCAGGAGCAGTTCCTGGAGGTGGCCCAAGGCCAAAGATCCCCGTGCAACCTCACCTTTGGCCAGCTCGCCTGTGCCCAGGTGAGCACAGTTAAAAAGGGGTTAAAAACACAATTAAAAAAGGGTTAAAACATAATTAAAAGTGGTAAAAGCACAATTTGAAGTGGTTGTGGTGTGGAAAATGCAACCTGGACTATTCCAGGTTTATTTTCTTCCCTGATTTTGTCGTTATCTCTGAAGTTGCTGCCAATAATTGCAGTTAAATTGGCAGCAATTTGTGTTTTTCAGTAAATATTTCCAACAAAAGGTTCTGCACATATTTGTCAGTGGGGTCTTTTGGGGATTTTTTTTGTGTGTTTGGTTTTTTCCTTAGTTTTGTTTTTACCTTCTACTATTTTTAAGCTGTTTCCCTGAAAAAATGTTTGGGAATTCAAGAGTTCCCCATGGGAGTTTCTAGTTAGATCACAACTTTAGGAAATTTTGGGTTGTTTTATTTTTGGATAAAGCTTTTAAAACCTGTGCCAATGTTTTACCCCCTCAAGGGAGGAATCCCTTCCCAAATGCCCAGGTGTGGATGAACCCCCTGAGGGTGATTTCCCCTCTAAATATGATCCATCCATTATCATCTTTTTATTTGCATTTCCCTTCTCTTTTCCAGGGAACTTGGCTCCAGGACCTTCAGGATGATTTCCTCATCTCCTTATATTCCTGCCTGGCCTCTAAACCTATCACAGCTGTGGATCCAGAATATTCCATCCTGTTCTTTTCCAAATATGATGCCAGGAAGCTTTTGGCCTCCCTGTCCATGTTCAACCAGAGGGTGAGTATTCCCTCAAATGGAATTCCCTCAAATCCAGGGAATTTTTGCTCTCTTTGCCCTCCAGGAAAAAGCTTCATTCCAAATCCCCTGAAATTTTACTTTATTTTGGAAAGAGCCCCATTCCAACCAATCTTGATTTCAGAAATTCAAAAATTCAGATTTGCTTGGATTTACGTCCATGCCTGCTTAGAATTCCCTGGAATTCACGGCTTTCTTCTCCTCTCCTGTCCCAGTTTTCCCAGGTGTCCCTTTCCCTGGAGTGGAGCCTGATTTTCATGAATGGTCTGTGGGAGAGGATGCTCCGAGTGCCTGGAATTGAGACCCCCCCAGTGCTGTTCCAGTGGGTCCATGAGGGACTGGAGCCATTCCTGGTGCATCCCGAGGTCTTTGGCTGTCTCCGTGCCAAGGATGTGTCCTGTGAGGAATTCCAGCCGGTGTAAGTGTGGAATGTCCCCTCTGTGCCACCAGAGCCACGTCCTGGGGGCTCCTGGGGGGGAAAATCCCTTTGGAAAAGGATGGGATTGAGAACATTGACGTTTTTTTCTTTGTGAGAAGAAACCTGAGCTGGTGTTTGAGGTGTTTTCCTTTTCCAGAGTGGCTGCCCTGGATGGAATCTACTCCCAGCTTCCTGTGGAAGAGCAGAGGAATCTTTACTCTGGGATCAAGCACTTCCTCACCCAGGATGGTAAAGGAGCTGATTTTCCTGGGATCTGTCACTGGGCTTTTGTGAATCTCCAATGGAAACAGGCTGGGAATGTTGGTAATTAGTGGATTTGGGAATCATTTCCCTGCCTGAAAGCTTTATCAATAAGGGTTTTTATAAATCAGTGTGTTCTGATTTAAATTCACTGCATTTGCTGCTTGTGCAGGGTTTGGTTCTGAGAGGGAAGAACCCAGCTCAGAAAAGGCTCCAGGCAGGAACTTCCATGCCCTGCTTGAAAATCCTGCAAAAAACTCCTGGTGCCTTTGGAGGGAGGAAGAAAGAGGCTGGGGATGGAATATTTGGAGGGCTGGGATTATTTTTGTCCTGTCCCATGGGAATTTGTGTGTGAACACGTAAGGTGTGACCAGAGAGCTCTTCCACCCCCAGAAATCCCCCAAATCCCAATGGTTTCCCAGGGCAGGCTGTAGTTGCATGGGGTCTGTTTTCCTGCCTGCAGAATCCAGCCAGAAGTGCCACAGCCAGGCCATTCCCACTCTGAATTCCACCTCCTGGTTTCGGAATTATCTGGGATCCTTTCTGGAGCACGCCACTGTGGAGGACCTGCAGCTTTTTGGGGATGAAGCAACAGTAAGAGGAGAGCCTGGGAGGTCACAGTCCTGCCCTGAGCAGAATCAGAACCCCAGAATGGTTTGGGTTGGAAGGATTTATGGATCATCCATCCCAATATCCCAGGCTGCTCCAATCCCTGCCCAACCTGGCCCTGAAATTCCTGGAATTCCTGCCAGCAGGAATGTTTCTCTAGTTAATTTGAGGTGAACAGTCACTGGGATTATTTCCCCCCATCATGTGATAAGAGGGACTTGCACAGAAGTTGCTTTCACAAAGGGAATTCTGCAGGGAGCAGTGAGAGGAACAGCCCCAAACCTGATCAAAATTTACTTGAAAACAAAAACCAATAAAGCCCAGCACAATTTTAAACCCAGGTGAAAACCCCTGAGGTTGGTTCAATCTGCCATCACTGCCAGGATTGAAGGATCCATCTGAATCATTTTTCTTTTTCATATTTTTTCCGTCCTCAGCTTCAAAAATTTGCCAGAGATCCTGTGAATATGGAGATGGTCAGGAACCTCACCTTGCTCAGGGAGACTGCTCTGTACTACACCCTCCTCCTGACCTCTGCTCCTGCTTTTCCACTGTCCAGGTGGGATCTGATTCCCTGGGATGGCTCAGTGTGACACAGCAACAGTTTGGGTGGGGATTCCATTAATTTTCTCTTTAAGGGTTCCATTAATTTTCTCTTTAAGG
>NC_031783.1:14657870-14660527 GCF_001522545.3 Parus major | reverse complement strand
CATTAATTTTCTCTTTAAGGGTTCCATTTTCAAATAATGCCACTGCCCTTGGTCCTGAGGAGGGCCAGACCCCAAGTTGTTTTTCCTGGGAGATGCTTTCCCTGCAGTGCCAGCTCCAGCTGATGGCCAGCAGTGCTTCCAGGGTTTTTCAGCTCTCTGAGCTGGAGCTTTGGCATCATCAGAGCTAAAATGATGGGGGAAACGTGCCTGGAAAAGAAGGAAAAGTCTGCTGGAGCCCCTCGCTGACCGACAGCCTCTCCTTTTCTCCCTGCAGCCTCCCAGATGAATTTATTTGTTACCTGAGCCCCAGGGCGGTGAGGAACCTGAGCAAGGAGGAGACTTTGGGAGTGGCCCAGAGGCTCGGGAAGAGCTGCCCATGGAGCAGGGGAATGCCTGGAGGGAGAGCTCCCTCCTCCCTGGCATCCCAGGAACTGCAGGTGAGCACCTGGGGATTCTCCCAGCTGCACAGAACCTGCCGGGGGTGACTCGTGTCCCCTCTTGTCACCCTCCTCGGGGTCACCCTGTGTCTTGCTTGTGGTGTCTGGCTGGCTTTTCATCACCTCACAGTTCTCAGTGGTGGAAATGGCCCGTGCACAGCCTTCAGCAGGGAAACCTGAGGCAGAAATCCAGGGATTTAAGACATCCCCAGACGGTGGGATCCAATATTTCTCCTCTGACTCTGCTCTGTCTCCGCGGGATCTTTGCAGGTCGCGTCTGCCCTGGTGAGGAATTTGGAGGATTTCTCTCCAGCAGTGCTGGGAGCCTTGGGCCAGGCTGCCCTGGGGCTCTCGGTGTCCAGCATCCAGGACAGCATCCCTGAGGAGCACCTGGAAGCAGCTCTTCCCTCCCTGGGAAGCGTCCGAGGCTGGAATGCCGAGCAGTCCAGGGCTATCGTCAACAAACTGCTCCTCTCTGGCTACCAGGTACAGAGTCCCCAAATGCAGGGTTGATTTCCTCGTGGGAAGGGATTTGGGTGTTGGAAATGCCCAGGGAGGTTTGGAGTTCCCATCCCTGGAGGTGTCCAGGGAATGTTTGGAGGTGGCACTCAGGGGACAAGGAGGGCATCGGGCACAGCCGGGACTCGAGGATCTCAAAGATCTTTTCCATCCGGATTTTTCCTGGGATTCCCTTGCAGATCCTGGATGGACAGAGCCTGGCAGAGCTGGGGACTTTGGTGGGTGGCCTCAACAGCAGCACACTCCAGAGCCTGGCCCCAGAAGTTGTCCTGGAGGCCATCCAGCTGCCAGGCTTCGCCCAGCTCCTGGAGCCTCTGCCCTCTGCTCTGAAAAGGACCCTGGTGGAAAAGGTGAGCTGGTTTTCTCTCCTCAGGCCTCCCAGAGCAGCAGGGCTGGGAGCTCTGCTTACCTGGGGCCAGGTGTGCACGTTCCCTGCGGGATCTGCCTCGGTGGCAGCAGGACAAAGCCACTCCAGGCCCTGTGTCGGTGTCCTGGGCCTGCTCAGCCTCCTGGGGACGAGGACAGGGGGGATTTCTTTCATGGGGTGGTCCCAGAAATGATTTCCCAGTTGATGTTCCCAGGGAAAGAGCAGAAATGGAGCAGAATTAGCTCGAGGTTGGACTTGATCATGCAGGTCTTCTCCAACCTCAACAATTCTCTGGTATTGCCACGATTTGGACTAAAACTGGGTGAGATTGTTGTGCTTTGTCCTGTTGGGTTTTTCCCAAGGTTTCCTCCAGGGTTGGCCACCCCTCTGAGCTGGTTAAACTCATTCCCAGTGCTCTGGCCAGCTACATCCCAAAATCCCTGCTTGTTTTTGGGGAAGAGAAGCCAAATGTGCAGGATCTCAACGATAAACCTTGGACCAGAGACCAGGTAATGGGGGGTGGGCTCCTCCTTCCCCTTCCTGCCAGCCCTGCCCTCTGTGGGGCCATGAATCCCTAAAAATCCCCCTGGAAATGGAGCTGTTTTCCCTGGAAAACCTCTCTCTCTTTGCTCCCCAAGGCTGCCATGTTTTTCAGTGATGTGGTGCAGGCAGAGCCTGACTTCAGCAGGTAAAGATTTTCCTCCTCTCCTTCCATTTTCTGTCAGTTTTCCTGGCAATTCCCACATTTCCCGTGGTGAATGTGGCTCATCCAGCCCCTGGAATCCATAGGAACAGGTGGGAAATGGAATGTGAACCCCAACACGACATGGAACACACAGATTTACCAGGCCTCAGCTGTAAAATACACCCAGAGGCCACATTTTATCTCTAAAACAATGCTGCTGGAATTCTGCTCCAGATTGCCTCTGGAACGCATTTCCAAGCAGGGAATATCCCAACCTTCCATGGAGGGAGCAGTTCCAGGGATTAATTTCGGGGGGCTGATGCATCTTTTGACGTATTTGAGATGAAAATGATAAAAACAGAGATTTATATCTGGAAAAACCAGCGGGGTCAACGGTGTCCTGCTCCAAATACACCTTCCTGAAGGCCTTTTCCTTCTGATTTTCCTGCTGGGAATTCCCAGGCTCTCCCAGTTTGTCCTCCAGGGCTTCACCTGCGCAGCTGCCAGCGCTGTGGGAGCAGAAAGGTTCCAGGAGCTGGCCAAAGTCATGAGGAAGAAGAAGGTCAGGCTGGGGCAGGACCAGGTAATCCTGACGTTCCCAAGGTGCCAGAACAACCCTGGGAGTTCAGGGACTGGAGCAGGGATGTGT
>NC_031783.1:14656850-14657623 GCF_001522545.3 Parus major | reverse complement strand
GAAAGGATGGATTTTAGGGAAAGGTTCCTCCCCCTGAGGGTGGGACAAGGAGGTTGTTGAGGTGTCAGGACCCTTGTGAACAAATATCCTGGCTGTCCCTCCCACAGCTCTGAAATTCCCTGAAGACAGGAGAACTCCAAACCCTCTCATTTCTATCTTTTTTCTCCCCTCTCTTTTTGTTTTTTTATTTTTTTTTTATTCTTTGTTCAGGGCAACATAAAACCTTTTAATTATTTTATCTTTTTCCCTGTGTTTCATGGTGGTTTCTCTCTCAGCTGAGCTGCTTGCTGAGGATGGTGACCCTGCATGGGATTCCCAAGGATTTGGACAGTTATCCCAAGGACCTGTTGCTGTTTTTAAGGTAACTCCTCTGGGTTTTTTGTGGTGTTGCCTCAGTTTACTTCATGGGGAAAAATAAAAGTTAGTTTATAACAGGCTGACTAATCTGATTTATTTTGCAGACATGTGTAGGGCTCTTTCTGGGGAATAAAAAAATGGGATTTTAGAAAGCTGAAGGAGGGTAGATTTATATGAGATATCAGAATAAATCCTTCCTTGTGAGGCCCAGGTTTCCCAGAGCAGCTGAGGCAGTGTCCAAGGCCAAGTTTTTGCATTCCCAGGCCTCTGAATGTTCCTTTCCCTGACAACACCAAAGAAAAAAGTGAATAAAACAGAAATTCCCTTGTTCCAGAACCTTCCCTCTGTGGTTCTGTACCCAAACCCTGAACAATTTTAAGCTGCCTCTCACACAACAGATTCCTGGAGGTGAAAAT
>NC_031783.1:14654600-14654983 GCF_001522545.3 Parus major | reverse complement strand
AAAATCGAATTTTTAAAGAACCATTTTAAATTGAAGGGATTTTAAAATCGAATTTTTAAAGAACCATTTTAAATTGAAGGGATTTTTAAAGGATTTAATGGCACAGAAGAAACCTGGGGAAGAACAACTGGTGGAGCTCAGGGTGGAAAGTGTTTTTTTGGACATGGGGTGTGTCGAGCTCGACCTCATTTCCTAAAATTCATGGAATTTTCTCTCCAGCCCCTCAGACTATGCAGCCACAGGGAGCTGCAGGCAGTTCTTTACCAATATTGGGGAGGCAAACGTGGATGTTCTGCCCAGAGAGGCTCCTCAGAGGCAGCAGCTGCTCCTGGAGGCTCTGGAGTGTCTGGTATGGGGAGAGGGATTTGGGGGATCCTGCAGGG
>NC_031783.1:14652040-14653435 GCF_001522545.3 Parus major | reverse complement strand
TGGGCTGGAAAAGGATTGTTGTGTCTGCCTGAGCTGTGAGAACTTGCTGACACTTCATGTGAAGTTCAGAGTTACACACCAGTGCAGTACAGAATGTGGAAAATATGAAATCTACAGCTTAAGGCATCAAAATCTGCTGGGGTTGTTGAGCCAGGCTGCTTCCAGCAGCTCCTGCTTTGGAAAGAGGCCTGGTGCCAGAGGGATGCTGCTCTGTGAGGAGGGAGGGTTCATGGAGCTGACAGGCTGGAACTGCAAATCCAGGTCACTGTCAACCCCTTCCCATCACAGGAATAACTCTCCCAGTGCTTTGTGAGGAGCTCTGGTCACCGATGGGCCGGGAAAACAGAGCTCAAACATTTAAGGAATTGCTGTTCAGGATCTCTGGACTCAGAGCCCGGTGTGTGAGGAGCAGGGATGTGCTGGAGGCACATCCAGCATTCCCAAATCCCCCTGATGATCCCTTTTCCTTGCAGAAAGCTTTAAGCACCTGGCTGAGGAACTTTGCCTGGGATTCCCCCCTGTCCAGGGAGGAGCTGGCCACCATCATCGCCGAGCTCCTGCCCCGCCGGCACAAGCGAGAGGATGGTACGGGAGCAGCCCTGATCCACAGGAATTCCCAGTGGGATCAGGGGGCACCCTGGAGCTTCTGGGGCCTTGGGAGGGGATCCCAGGGAGGTTTGGGGTCCCCACCCCTGGAGGTGTCCAAGGAACTCCTTGGCTGTGGCACTCGGTGCCGGTGACAAAGCGGGGATCAGATCAACCTTGGAGAATTTTCCAACCGAAATCATTCCGCGATTCCAAGCTTGGAGAGGAAGGATTTGATTTAACCCTGAGTTTGCCGTGGCTTCAGCAGGTTGCCCAGCTGACAAGGAGATAACAGAGGCAGTTCTGAACAACCAGCTGATGCCTGTCTACTACAGCCCCGAGGATCTGCGCGCCTGCCTCCGCAACGTCTCCCTGGAAAATCACTTCTCCCGGGTCCTCAGCTACCCCTTCAGCAACCCACAGCTGGCTATACTGAAGGAGTACCTGGACGAGGTAACAGCAGCCCCAAAACATCCACTTTCCACTGATGGGATCGTTCAGGGCCTTGTCTGGGGGATTCAGGATCTCCAGGGATATAACTCAAATTTCTGTGATGGGATTGTTCAGGGCCTTGTCTGGGGAATTCAGGATCTCCAAGGATATAACTCAAATTTCTGTGATGGGATCGTTCAGGGCCTTGTCTGGGGAATTCAGGATCTCCAAGGATGAGACTCAAATTTCCACGATGGGATTGTCTTGGGGAATTTAGGATCTCCAAGGATATAACTCAAATTTCCATGGTGGGATCGTTCAGGGCTTTGTCTGGGGAATTCAGGATCTCCAAGGATATAACTCAAATTTCCATGATGG
>NC_031783.1:14649664-14651450 GCF_001522545.3 Parus major | reverse complement strand
GGATCCAGGGATGCTCCATCCTTGTTAACACCTGTGCCTTCACTCCAGCGAGTTCCTGGCACAGCAATAAAGGAGGAGCAGGCTGAGGTTCTGGGGGGGCTGCTGTGTGACCTGCCTGGGGAGTACATCACGAGCTCTGGGGGGAGCTTGCTGAAGGATTTGAGCCAGTGTGGATCTTTCCTGCCTGAGCAAGAAGAGGCCATCAGGGACGTGCTCAGCAGTGGCAACACCACCTTTGGGTATGGGTTCTTCTCCCTTCCTCAAACCCACGCTCCTCTTCAGGCCTGGGGTGAACTCCAGCCAAGGAGCTCAAAAACCCAAAAAACTTCTTGCTTTTGAGCTCTGAGTGGGTCTTTTGTGCTGTTCAGTTGAAATTATTTCAGCAGGATGAGATTCTCCTGAAAGAGAAGCGCTCATTTATCTCCTGCTCTTTATAAAAGCTTTTCCTCTGCTCTGTTTTTTATTCCCCAAAATTTCTGTGGCCTGGTGATTCCAGCTCAAGCTGTTTGTCAGGCACAGAAAACATTCTGCCTCTACCTGTCCTGTGAGAGATGCTGGATAAATCCCCAATTCCAGCACAGAGGGGGAAGCAAAATATTTTCCTTCCTGCATCAGTTGTAACTTTTCCCTAAAAAATCCTTTTTCTCTGATTCTGCTGCTCTTTTTCTATATTTTCCTTTCTCTTCCTGGCTTTCTCAGCCTCCTTTGGGCTGAATTCTTTTGGGATCCTCCCTCGTGGGGAGCTCTGTTTATCTCAGTTCTTTAGGTTTGAAGAAAACTCCTGAGCTCATTAGAATTTTGTTTCTTGTGGTTATTAGATCATCACAAAACTTGGCAGGTTTCTCCAGACTGCACAAATTTAATTCTTTGCAATCTGGAACATTTCTTTATGCTGATGGTACAACAAGGCCTCGTGGCTCACTTTGTGTTTGATGCACAAAATGGCAAAATAATAATAATAATAATAATAATAATAATAATAATATAAATTCAATATAACTATATATAATTAATATATATTATCTAATATATAAAATAATAAATGATATTCAATAATTAAATGACATTATTTATATAATATATAATAGATATTATATTACATATTTATTATATATGTTCATAATATTATAGTATATATTTTTATATATTATAATGTATGATTATAATATTATAATATATTATATATAATTATATATTTGCAATGTTATAATGTAAATATATAAATATATATATTTACATTATAACATATAAATATTATATATATTTATATGTTATATAAATATATATTTATATATATATAAATATATATATTTATTATAGATATTAGTTTATATAATATAAATTAAATAATTACAGCAAGTAAACGAAAGTAAAGCTTAAATTAAGGCCTTTCTTTTAAAACCTTTTACTTCTATGTAAAACATTTTTGTCCTCAGGCCTCCTGCAGCGTGGTCAGCCTTCACCCTGAGCCAGCTCCAGGGGCTGATCCCAGTGCTGGATCCCAGCATCCTGCAGCAGATTCCCCAGGTGGGCTCTGGGCACTTTGGGAATCGCTGCTGGGGCTCTGAGTGGGGCTCAGATCTGCTGGGGGGGTTGAACCAGGCTGATTCCAGGAGTTCCTGCTTTGGAAAGAAGCCTGGTGTCAGAGGGATGCTGCTCTGTGAGGAGGGAGGGTTCTTGGAGCTGGACAGAGTTAAATAAATAAAATAGATAATTATTAAAAAGGCCTTTAAAGGATGCACCTTGGGCACTACAAGAGCCTGGCTGAGGCTACACCCAGGATGGA
>NC_031783.1:14646251-14647594 GCF_001522545.3 Parus major | reverse complement strand
GACTCCACTGTCTCTCAGCTCCTCTCCCACAGTCTGGCCACCTTTACTGGGAAAATATTGATTTCTTATCTCTTATTTCTATGTCTAATCAGAATTTTCCTGGCCTGTTGGCCCTGAGCCTTTCAGTGAGAGGAACGTGGCTCCATCCTCCCTTTAATCCCTGTCAGAGAGTTGAAAACAGCACTGAAATCATCATTTCACCTTCCCTGCTCCGTGCCCATAACAGCGGTGTCTCCACAGAGATATCCCAATGGTTATCCCGAAAATCTGCTCTCCCACCTGGGCGCTCTCCTTCCCACCATCACCCCGGAGGAAATTTCCACCTGGAAGATGAGCTCAGCTGAAACCTTGGCTGCCTTCCTGAGAAATGAGCCTCAGCCCTCGGATTCCCTGGTAGGAGCTTCCCTTTGTTTTCCCATCTTTGGGGCTGGTTTGGGGTGAACTGAGTGGGTCCCGAGGTGGTTGAAGCATCTTTGGTGCCGTAATTTTGGGTGGCATGTTGCATGTGAGTAAAACTTTATAAAACAAGGCCTTATATTCTCATTTAATGTATAATTCCCATTAAAAAAATCATAAGAATAAAAAAACAGGTCAACAACCTATTGTAAAAAAAAGAAGAATAAAAAATCAGTTAGCACAGTAATCTACTCTTGTAAAAAATAAGGAATAAAAGATCAATTAGCACCACAAGCTAGTCTTGTAAAAAAAAAAGGAACAAAAAATCAACACAACAATCTATTCTTGTAAAAAAAGAATAAAAAAATCAGTTAGCACCACAATCTAGTCTTGTAAAAAAAAAGAATAAAAAATCAGCACAACAATCTATTGTAAAAGAAAAAATCAGCACAACAGATTTTTTATTATTTTTTCTTTACAATAGATTGTTGTGCTAACTGATTTTTTATTCTTTTTTTTTGCAATAGATTTTTGTGCTGATTCTTTACAAGACTAGATTGTTGTGCTATCTAGTCTTGTAAAAAAAATAAAAAATCAGTGCAGCAATTTAGTCTTGTAAAAAACAATTTAAAAAACTATAAAAACAAGAAGTGTATCCCATAAAAATCCATTAATAATATATAAAATCATATATAAAAATAAAGATTTAATAAACATATACAATAACCTTAACCAACCAATGACTTAAGCTTCACTAGATTACTAACCAGTTAAATTCAAACACAATAACTTCTAATGCCACATAAAAATGATCTGTGTGCAGTAAAAGAATAACTATTCTATATATAATATCATATAAATTTATATATAGATCTATTATCTATATATAAATTATATATATTATAATATATATCTATTCTATATAGAATAGATATTATATAATATAT
>NC_031783.1:14640051-14644592 GCF_001522545.3 Parus major | reverse complement strand
AGAGCCATCATCACTTGAAGGATAAATCCTCAGCAAGAAACTGGGCCATAATTTTTCCTCTCAGCTTCTCTCTGTAGAGCTGGGAATTGGGGATCACCTGTGCCGTGCAGAGAATCCCAGAGAAACACTTGGAATACAGGAAAATTGAACAGGTTGAAGGTAATAAAAGCTTTTTTTCACCTTAAATCTTCATTTTTCTGCAGACTGGCATCTCTGGATCCTTCAGCCTGCTCACAGGAGACAAAGGACCTCTTGTACCAGAAAGCCAAAGAGGCTTTTGCTGACCAGCACCATTTACCTGCTTACTATGAGCTGATTTTACCTTACCTGGGTATGTAAAAAAACCAGGATGCTGTGGGGAAAAGAGAACTCTTAGCCACAAACTAGAGTGGGTATCAAAATCCATCTAAGATTTGGGAATTTTCAAAGTCAAGTTGTTAAAAGTCTGTCTTTTCGATTTATAGACGGCATCAAATACTGTTGAAGGATTCTGTGCCTGCTTTAAATTGCCCAAATCTGTTTCCAGACCATCACAGGGAAAATCAAACTCAGGATTTATCTCACAGCCCTTTTCCACATCACAAAATAGAATTATTTTTTTTTTTCCTGTTAAGCCAAGAATTTTTCCCAATTTTTCTCACCCTTCTTTCCACTGTCTGCCATCGCCACAGATTTTTAATGCCCAACAAAATAACTCCCAATAACAAAAGGAGGAGAACCAGATATTTTGTATCTGGACTCAGCTGGATTTTTGAAGCTGTGTTATCAGCCCCAGCCTAATGGATTTTGGAGAAATCCTCATTTTGTGCAGAGAGCCAGCACAGCTCCTTTGGGGTCTGCCATCCTTTGATATTCTCCTTGCTTTGGTGCCAGGGGGGGCTCCTGCTGCTGATCTCAAGGCTCTCAGCAAGAACAACGTGAACATGAACATCACCACCTTTGTGACTCTGAGGAGAGATTCTCTGATGGTGAGAATGGAATCTTTTCATTCCTTGTGTTTTATTGGTGAGTGCTGGGGTTTGGTTGTGTTGTCCCTTGATGGAAATCAAGGAGTGAAGCTGTCAAATCCAGATCCCATCAAACCTAAACCACATCAAATCCAAATTTCTTCTGTTAGACCAGTAGAAAGTGAAGAAAGGGCCTGAAATTCCTTTTTAAAAAATAGGATTTGGAGTCCTGGATGGATGCAAAGCCAGCAGAGGTTTTTCAGGGTAGGTCTCACAGTGGCCCACGAGACCAGAGATGTCCAGACAAGACAATGTCACCAATTTGGGCAGAAATCCCAGTGATTTCAGCAGGGATGGGACCCCCAGCTGAGTGCAGGAGATTTGACATCAGAGGACAACAGAAAGAGCCTTTGAGGAACCACCAGGTCCTGAGGGAGCCCTGTCCCAGTGAAACCACTCGGGAATTTTTGTCCTTCCCATGGAAACTCCATCATTTCCCTGGCCAGAGGGGTCCTTTCCACCCCAACCTTCCCACCCTGTTCCATATAGGTAAAAACCTTATAAAACAAAAGCCTTATAAAATCAAGCTAAGCTAATAGCTAGCTTAATAAATACCCATAAGAAACCTGCCAACTTTTCCTATAGAAATATAAATAAATATAGAAATAGAACCCTATAACGATAAAAATCAATTTATTCTCATGAAAAAAAATAAAAAATCCTAAGATTGTAACCATTACTCACACCTATAAAAACTATCCTAAATCATTAAAGAAAAATATTCAAACTAATAAATCCAATTAAATAAATCTAATAAAATCTAATAAAAACCCCATTTAGCAGCACCTCCAGCATGCTAACCAAAGTAACAACTAATTACTAGCCAATTAAAAATAAACACAATGCTTTTATAAAATTAAGATATAAATGAAGATGTCTTTACCCTTTATCTTCTTACCCTATAAATGAAGATGCAAAAATAAACCAAGAACTCTCTCTACATAAACAAGAGTAGATCTCATCCCATTTCCATCTCTAATGTGAGGTTTGGAACAACAGCACCCCAATCTCTGCTCTGATGTTTTTTTCCCCAGCGTCTGACACCCCCTGAGGTGGAGGGGCTGCTGGGGGTGAACCTCCCTGAGCTGGCCCAGTGGCAGAACAGGGCTCCTGTCCGGGACTGGATCCTGCTGCAGAAACAGTCGGAGCTGGACAAGCTCCACCTGGGGCTCACGGGGGGCACGCAGGAGGGCTACATCAACATCGTCACCCCCAAATTCCCAGGTAGTTCTGGGTTCCTGGGGGCTGGGCTTTAATGAGGTTGCAGCGAGGATTAAAACTGGGGCAGCTCTGCTGAGGAGCCTGAAGCTCTGCAGGGCAAATTCTGGTGAGGAGCAATCCTGGAATCCCACCGGGAGCATCCCTGCTGGACATCCCGACTGAGCGAGCCCTTCCTCCTCGGGGCTGTTGGGTTTGGGCTTAGGGGCAGGGTTTGGGTTTGGGTTGAAGGAAACTTGCAGATCCTCCAGTTCCAGCCCCAAACTGGTGTTTGCCGTGGTTAGACGGGCAAAGAGAACCCCCAGAGGTTTTCCTCACTCACTGATTTCTTTGCTCTGGTCCCCTCTTTGTCCTCCAGCATCATCCTCAGCCCCTCTGGGGACGGTGGCCATGGCATTCCAGCTCCTGCCTGCCCTGCTCCTCAGTTTCCTCATCGTGTCCCTCTTGTCGTGACCATCTCCTCCAGGAGGAACCGAGGGGCACCAGCTGTGCCTGCTCTGACACCCGGCGTGAGCAGTGCCCAGAGCTCCAGGCAGCTGCCATCAGCCCAGGACTCACTTTTAGGTACTTTTGGTTTTCAATCACTTGGGAAAAAGCCCCATTTATGTCTGAAGGGAAGATTCCAGACTCTTTGGAGCAGGATCTTTGCCTTTGGGACAGCTCAAGCCCAGCTCAGCCCCAAACCACTGATGAACCTCTTACTGCTGGGTTTAAGGGTGAGTTCTGCAGGTTAAAGATGGCATTTCTCAGAGCCTGACCTCATGACACTGCCAAGACCTCAGGGTGGGAGTGAAGTTTTCCATCTGCTTGTAAATAAATCCTGGAACTGAGTAAAAATACCAGAAGCAAACTGATGAGTGTCTGCTCTTCCTTGAGGCTGCTCTCACCTTCCTGTCTGCAGGAATCCCCCCAGATTAAGTGCTCAGAATCCCAGGATCTGCCTGTTCCTGTTCCTTGGGGCTGGTTGTTCAACCTTTAGGAGCTGAGGCTGTTCTCAGCTTTTTCATGTGGGGGAAAAGGAACTTTGAACAAGGTTTGCTGTATTTTTTTCCCTGCTCATTGGAAATAGCTGTCAAAAAAATCCCTCAGTTAAACTTGTATCCAGCTCCTGCCATCTCCCTTTCCTCCAGGAGGGGAGTCTGGGAGGGAAAAAGGGATTTATATATTTTATATCTTCTAAATCTTCATTGTCTGAGCTTTATAGAGGGGGAGCAGGTCTGGCCTTCACTGCAGATTTTGGAATTATGCTGGACAAGCTTTCCCACAAAGCACTGAACACCTCAAAGAACAGGTTGGATCAGGAAAAACCAGCTGATTGATGTTTTATTGTATAGCACAGTAATCAAGATAATTTATCTCCAGCTAATCATCCCATGAAAGTCTGTGTGTGGTTTGAACAAACCTTGATCAAAAAGCAGCTCATGAAAAAAATTAAATATGATTTTTGGGGATCTCAGCTGTGGTGCTGGGCCACCAGTGACTCAAATCCCTGAGTTTTCCCACTGCTGAACAGATCCCAGTGGGATGAGTTGGACAGGAAATCCCTGGAAGAGCTGGGCCCGGTGTTCTTGCCTTGGCAGAGCACTCAGCATCACTGCTGGTTGTACTACAGGGAGTAAACTGCTAGTAAAGACCTGTGGGGCTTCTCTGGGCTGGCAAAATCTGTCCTCCTTCACTGCCCAGCCTCAAAAATAACCAAATCCTGTGCTGGCATCAAACGTGGATGAATTCTCTTCCCTTTCCTGGGTTTCTGCTCTCCAGCAGGGAGCTCCCGGCATGGTTTCACCGGGATGGAGGGAGGGGTGTGCAGGTTGGGTGCTGCTGAGGGGGGCTCAGAGCAGCCCCCCAAGCAGAAGAACGCTCCCCACGGCAGCTGCCAGCACGGGCACGAGGCAGGAGCAGAGCCTGGATCCTGATCCTGCGGGGAGAAGAGTGGGAATGGGATCCTGCAGCTCCCTGTGGAGCAGCTGGGGAAGGCAGCGGGCTCGGAAGGGGATGAGACACCTTGAGGTGAAGCTGAGGGCAGCTCCAGGGTCACATCCCCACCTGGCCCCCAGCACCGAATCCCACCAGGGACAAGCATTGTCCTCAGAGTCATTCCCAAGCCTTTTCCAAGGGCTGACATTCCCAGCTCACCTGGCTCTGGCTCCAGGTTGATGTAGCCGTTGGATGTTGGTCGTGGTGGCTCTGGAATGTTCCCAGGGCTGGGGCTGGGGGATGCCGGAGGGGAGCTGGGCTGGCACGGCCCGGTGGTGGGGGAGATGGTGGAGCTGGGAATTGGGGTGGGCGTGTGGGGGACAGGGGTGGCAGTGGGGG
>NC_031783.1:14632701-14639244 GCF_001522545.3 Parus major | reverse complement strand
TGGCTGTCCCCGTGGGCTCGACACTGGCCGGGGAGGTGCCAGCAGGGCTGGCTGTCCCCGTGGGCTCTGGCAGCCCTCCCTGCAGGCCGATTCCCAGCACACAGTCCAGCTCCTGCTGGGATTGCTTCTGCACCCAGCTCATCACCGAGGGCTCGTGCTCAGCTTGCTTCAGCTCAGAGAGGTTTTCCCCCAGCAAATTCTTCACGTCGGTGACGCTGAGTTTCTGCAACACACACACACAGGAGCCCCTTCCTTCACCCTCACAGCCCCAAAAGCTTTGCTAACGGGGCTGCAGAGCAACTGAAAATTCCTAAGGAAAATTCCTAAAGGTGAGCAAGTGGAGAATTGGTGATTTGGTTGGGCTCTGACCTCAGACCCCCCTCCTCAGCCAGCTCTGCCCTTTCCTGGGGAGAGGGACAGCAGCATCCCAGGGCTGTACCTGCAGTTCCTGGGGATTTAGGGAGAGGAAGGTGTCCAGATCCATGTTTATGGGCACACCAGCATTAGCCAAGTCCTTCAGATCCTCTGCTGGAGCTCCACCTTAAAGAGAGCACCTGGAGATGTGCAAACCCTTCCAGCACTTCTGGGGAGGATTTGGAGATGTTCTGGAGACTGCCAGACCTGTCTGTGGCTGGGAAGAGACCCCAAACCTGGAGGAGGGGAAGCACCTACCCAGGTACGGCCGGATCTGGCAGTAATAGGGGCCAGGGGTGCTGGCCAGGCTGGCAAAGGCTTCCCGGGCCTTCCCATAGAGCTGCTCCTTCTTGGTTTGGGAGCACGAAGAAATGTTTAACTGCCCAGCAGTCCTGGAAGGGGGAACACAGGTTAGCAGCATCCCAAATTGCAGATGAATTGTTCTGGTGGCTGGGAGGGACGAGTGGGATATCCCTGCTCACGGTCCTGGGGCTCAGGTGGGATCTGGGGTTGGATCACATCCCACTGTGCTGATTGGGAATGGGGAGATCCACAACAGAGCTGGGGGTCTGCCATGCCACCACCCCCTCCCCACATCCCCGGGGCCTCTCAGGGCTGAGCAGCCTCCTTGAGAAGCGGCTCACCTGATGGCTCCGGCAGGGATCTGCTGGATCTGCTCCTCCTGCAGCTCACACAGGTGTTTGTCTCCGATTTGCCGCAGCAGGGGCCCGGTCAGGGAGCCCCCCAAGGACAGGTACCTGCTGAGCAGCTGCTGCACCTGAGGGGCACGTGGGGAGCACAGCAGGGAGGGAAGATGCTGCTGGTAAGGATGGCAGTGCTGCCAACCCCCCAAAAACCTCCTCAATGCCTCCACCCTGAGCTGGGCTGAGCCAGGGCCAGTCCCAGTTTGGGTTCCTCATGGCCCATCCCCTTCTGCTGCCATGGATTTACCTGGGAATCATTCCACTCTCCTCCCGAGGGGTCGAGCAGCACTGAGAGGGTGTCACTGGATGTCAGCGGCCACTGGCTGATCTCCTGCACCGTGTACAGACGGGACAGCAGCCCCAGGCGCCTCAGCTGCTCCTCCGGGATCCCCGACGGGAAAAACTGTGGGGCCGGGCCGGTGGGGCAGGAAGGAGGGTGAGGGAAGGGAAAATGGGGCAGGAGTGAGTGCAAAGGACCCACCTGGGCGCCTTCATTCCTGTGTCCTGCCCATCCCGACTGGTGCCCGGTGTCACCCCTTACCTCATCCACCTTTTTCTTCAGGACCGGGTAAGTATCTGTGATGACTGGCTGGTCCAGCACAGCCTCCAGGTTTTCTATTAAGACATCACTGCGCAGGCAAAGGTCGAGCTCCTCAGGGGTGAGGTAGATGACAGCATCACTGATGTTGCTGGCGGTAATGGGCCCGGACTGGCAGCCTGAGGGCAAGGAATTGTATCAGGTATTGGCTGTGTGTCCCTACCCAGCCCTGCTCCTGCCACAGGGCTCAGAGCCCCTTGGAAGAGCCCTGCTGAAGGACAGGGAATCACAAAAACGTGGCTCAAGCCACCGTGGATCCTGCTCCCATCCCCTGGTCCCCAACCCACAGAGGTGCCTCATTTGCTGTCATTCCCTGAAGTTATTCCTGAAGAACCCGGTGATGTTTTGCAGCCCACTTGTGCTTTGTCCTGTTACAGGCAGCTCAAACTGCTCCACGTCCCCTATCCGAGAGTCCTCTGCTCTTGCAGCGTCCTGCCTGGGGACTGTCCCACTGTCCCAGCTCCTTCCTGAGCGCTGCACCGCATCCCCGCTCCCGGAGCAACCCCCATCCCGTCCTCCAAGAACATTTCCTCACTTCCCCAGATGTGGGAATCCCAGATTTCTGCCTGGTCCATCCGGGAGCTCCCAGCTGCCGACCAGCCCCGGGGCATTTCCCCCTCGGAGGGAAGGGGAGCACTCACGGGCGGCGCTGCGCTCCAGCCTGGCTCCAGCTGCTGCTGCTGCAAGCGCCCTGGGGAGGGGCAGGGATTTCTCCCGCTGGGAACGTCCCTGGCTGATGTGGGAGGCTGCGATGCCTCTCCTGAGATCCTCCCGTGCTGCCTGCGGGGCCAGAGGGTGTTGGGAGCGGAGGGCACAGGATGCTGGGTCCCCCGGCCTCGGAGCTGAGCTGCCTGGTGGTCATCTCCCCCCAGGAGGGTCCTTACCTCGGGCACCAAACTCAGCGTGGTCTGGTTCACGAGCGGCCCCAGGTCTTTCAGAGTCGGTAAATCCCAGCTCGAAGGATCCCTGCGGCAGCAGCAGGAGCAGCTCAGCATCCCCCACCACCCCTCCAGGAGCAGGGAGGCTCCTCACCCGTACCCCGAGAGGAGCAGGGCACTGAGGGCATCCTGCTGTGCCCCCTCCAGGACATCGGGATCCGAGGCTGGGATGGTGCCCGGCTCAGGGTCACAGCCCCGAGCCTGTACACGTGGAATGTCATGAAAATGTCCCCTAAAAGCAGTGCCAGGGTGCTGCCATCCCCCCGGCCGGCTGGGTGCCCCCCATATCCCGGGATTTGGGTGCGGGAGAGAACAGCAGCGCCTGGGTTTCAGCCAGGGCGAGGTTCCCGAGTGGAGGAAGGAGAATTCTCGGTGTGTTTGTGTTTCTGCAGGAGCCCAGCCCGCTGGAATCCCAGCACGGAACCGGCTGCACAGGGCTGTAAATCCTCCCCACCCCGGTGACCCGGCACAGCAGCTGATGTGGGATAAACGCAAATTCACCCCCCCGGACCCCCCGATCCTCAGAGCCCCGGTCGGGGCTGGCACTTACGGGGGATGCTCAGCGCTGGACAGGACGGCTCCAAGAATCAGGGCAGCCTGGGGAAGAGGATGGGGCGTGCTCAGCCCCGGTAAGAAAGGGAAGAAGGGATTTGAGATGCAGGGAATGGGATGTGACCCTGCTGGAGCTCCACGGGAGCAGCCAGGAGCTGGACAAAATCCATCAAAGCCACTCTCGGGAGCGGGGACGCTTGGCTGGGGCTGTCCCTGGGGGTGGCTTTGGGAGCAGGGGAGATGAAGGATGGGACAGGGACAGGGCCACGCTCTGCACAGGGGACAGCAGGGATCCCAGCGGTGGGATTTTGGGAATTTTGGGATTTTGGCACTGTGGGAGCCAGCGGGGCCGGTAGGAACTCACCGCTGTGGCTTTCACCAGGTCTGTGGAGACACCTGCAAGGAAGCAGGGGCAGGTTAGGAAACACCCCATGGGTTATGGACAGCTCGTCGGGGCTGTTCCAAGCTGCTCCAGGTTCAAAGTCTGGGAAAAGCCTTTCCTTTGCTAGTTTAATGCTTAGGAAATGCTGCGGATCGCTATGGAGAGAGCAGCCCCGGCTCCCTCCGGGAGGGTGGGGAAGACAAAAAGGGGCAAATCCATCCCCGGAGATCTGGGAAGATCTGTCCCTGGAAAAGCCGGCGCATGCTGAGGGGAGCAGGAGGCAGAGCCTTGGGAGCAGGATTGGGATGAGGAGCAGCTCAGCTGGAGCATCCCTGGTGCCAGGGGGTGGCTGGGGGTCCCGGGGCAGTTTTTGGGGACAGGATGTGACTCACGGAGGCAGAGGGCGGCTGCCAGGGCTGGTGCTGCCCACACCATGGTGCTGGTGCCGGGGCTTCGTCCTTGGAGAGGGTCTGGAGAGCCGTGTGCCGCACTTGGAATTGCTGGAAGGCGCTGGGATGTGCTGGAATGTGCTGGATGTCCTGGGGCTGATTCTGTCACCCAACACTGGGGCTGGAGCTGTGGGGTCAGGGGTGTCACTGTGCCCACCCCGGCTCTGTGATGCTGCACAGACCCCCCGCCACCACGGGAGAGATTGTAAATCCTACATAACAGAAATGGGACTTTTCCCACCCATTATTAGAAGAAACTCCGCAATCGTCCTGCAGGGGCAGGGTCCCCCTCCATCCCCCAGCTCCTCACCAGCACAGACTGGGAGAAATCCAGTGTAATGCAGTGGGGGAGCCCAGCAGGGTTCCAGTTCCCCACCCCTCCACACCCCTCAGGGGGATTTGATAGAAACTCAATCCCTGCTCCTGAAATTCCGTTCAGCAATCCGTTATCACCTTTGAACTCAATGCAAGGAATTTCCCCCCCTAAATCTCATTTATTTTCCCCCAGATCCTACCGTGGCTGTGCCGAGCCGTTCTCCTCCTCCTTGTCCAGGGGGATTTGGCTCTGGGATGGGAGGATTCGGCCGGGAAGGTGCTCCCGGGGCTGGGGCAGGGGCTGGGCAGTGCTCAGAGCTTTATCTGTGCGGGGTGGGGATGTAGCTCGACACACGGGGTGTGACGGGGCAGTTTCTCAACTCTGTTTTGTCAGGCTCCTTTCCTTCTCCCTGGTTTTGCTTTGGGGTTGTTTCCTACTCCTCGGTAAAGGGTCACTTTCAGCTCTGGGTTCAGCTGAACCCAAAGTGAACCCAGAAGGAGTTAAAGACTCTGGTTTGGGAGTTTCTGTGCTCTTGAGGGGAGTCGAGGTGTTCCCAGGAAGGGGAAAAAGCTTTAGAGCTGCTCGGGGGTTATTTTATAGCTGGGGTGCAGAATGGACCCCAGTGATGAGCTCAGCACCCTCTGGGAGGTGCTTCCATTGTACCTCTCCTTTTTCCCTGCATCACAGCCAATCCCGTCCCCTTTTTTTTCAGCTTTTCCCCTGCTCATACTCCAAAAAGCATGTGCCACGAAGGAGACCAAAACCAAATCAAATCCTTCCCGAGGCTCCGAGATGACAATCTGCAGGAGCTGTGAGCACAAACGTTATCTGGGCGTTTTTCCCGGGAAAAGGGAAGGGTGGCTGGGCTGGAGCAGGGCTGCACCCCCCTCTCGGCCAGGTTTGGGGGTCCCAGCCCTCACCGAGGGTCCCTGGAGCTGCTGGGACTGTGCCAAGAGGGGTTGGTCACCCCCCCCAGCCCCATCCTGTCCCCAGCCCCGTCCCCCAACCGGTCCTGCAGCCCCAGAACTGGGCTTACACCCGTGGGCGTTGCTGGTTTCTATTTTGGAAGGATTTACTGTAAAAATAGCTCCTGTTGGGGCGGTAAAATTACAGAAACTTGTTTGCTATGAGGCTGCTGGAGGGACACAGCCCCTGCCCCGGGCTGGCTGGACAGAGGTGGCTGGAGCAGGAGGGCAGGGACACATCAGGGCCACTCTGGGGGTCACCGTGTCCACTGTGTCCCTGTGCAGATCAAAGCTGGCCCTGAAACCCTCAGGAGCTGCCAGAGGAGGATCCACCCTGAACATGCCCGTGTGGAGCAGCATTTCCCCCAGGCTGTTCCTGGAGACATTGCCAGGTCAGCTGTGAGCCCTGACTGCATCTCCCTGTGCCAGGAGGGCTGGGAATGCTCCTCGCCCTTTACCAGCTGCTCTCTGCCCATGTCTGGTTCACAATCTTAAAAAAAAAATCTCAGTCTTACAGACTGCAATAATTCCTCGGGTCTTTGATCAGGGTTTCCTCTGCTCCAGCCTGAGGGATGAGTTCTGTGTTCAGGAGTTCCATAGAAATCACAGAGTCCTGGAATGGTTTGGGTTGGAAGGGACCTTGAATCCCTGTCCCAGGCATGGGCAGGGACACCTCCCACCGTCCCAGGCTGCTCCAACCTGGCCTTGGACAACTCCAGGGGGGTTCCAGCCCTTAGAGCATCCCATCAATGGCTCATTCCTGGTGGCAGCTTTCCCTGTGAACCCTAAACCCCCTCAGCCCTGAGGCTGCTCCCCACCAGGGACAGCCCCAGCATTCCCAAACCCGGAGCTTTTCTCCTGCTGTGCTCTGGTTGGGACAATCCCAGCGGCCGGTGCTGTCCCGGAGGGTGGGGACAGGCGGGGACAGGACGGGCAGTGCCACCAGGTGCTCATCGGCCCCGGCCATCTCTGTTACCAAACCCGGGAGGACTCTGGGGCCGCTCGTCCTGCTGGTTCCGGCCCAGCAGGGCTGGCAGTCCCAGCAGGGCGAGCAGGAATCAATCCTGCGACTCACACAACAATCCTGCGACTCACACAACAATCCTGCGACTCACACAACAATCCTGCGACTCACACAACAATCCTGCCTGTCACACAGTCCTGCCTCACACAACAATCCTGCCTGTCACACAATCCTGCCTCACACAACAATCCTGCCTGTCAC
>NC_031783.1:14623599-14631922 GCF_001522545.3 Parus major | reverse complement strand
CCGCTCCCGTGGGGCTGGTCCGGTCTCATTCCTGTAAACCCCCATGAGCACGGGATGGATGCAGCGAGCGGAAAGTGAAGGGCAGAGACATGTTTAATACAGTAAATACACCAAAAGTGGAATTGCAGGGTGCACAGGACATCAGAGCCACACCACAACCCCGGGGCATGACAGGAGCCACAGCCCCGTGGGCAGGAGGGGACAGGACAGGGAAAACTCCCTCTGCAGAGTAAGGAAAATTCCTTTTTATCTGTGGTGTTGGGGAAAAGCAGCGTGCAGAGGCTGGGGTGGGGTGTGGGGGCTCCTCCATGTGAACCTGGTGGGCTCAGCGTGCCAGCCCCATCCATGTCCCCATGTCCCCACCCCTCATCCCGGCAGGATGATGAAGGCCAAATCCCTGGGGATGTGCCAATCTCTGCTGTCACTTGCCAGCGTCACCCCCCAAATCTTTGGCAAACGGGTTCGTTGTGCTCATTTCCAGCTCCCAGCCCCTCCCAAAAGGTGAGACAGGACCTGCCAGCAAGGACAACGGGCTCCTGCTCCTTCAGCATCCCCCCGAGCCCTCTGCAGCAGCCCAGAGCCCGCAGTGCCCGCTCAGTGCCCAGCGCTGGCACCTCAGGCCATCCCCACCCTGTGGCACCCAGCCACAAAAGAGACACACAGGACAGGTGATCCAATTCCACCCCCCCGGGGATTTTGGTGATTTCCAGGGTGTGTTTATCCACACGCCTCAGGGTGGCAATATCAGCTGTGTGAAGCCCGTTTTACACAGGGTGGGGGTGGTGGGGTGGCAATAACTCTGGGTGCTGATGTGGTCCTTGAAAGCCCTGGGATGGGGCTGTGGGGCTCCAGCCCCTCTGTGTCTCCCCAGCTGTCCTGTTCTCCTCATTTCCAAACATCCCCCAAGGGCTGCAGAGGAAGGGGAAAGCAAAGCAGGATGACCAGCAAAACAAGGGCACTTCCCAGGAAATTTCTTGGCATCTGTCAAAGCTGAGCTCCTCCTGCCTGCTCTTCCCATCAGTTCCCACCAGCCTTTCTTTCAGCTTTATCTTTTTCCTACTGCTCCAGAGCTTTCCCAAAGTGCCCAGCTGAAGGACCTGCCTGCAGGACCCTCTGGAAACCTGCCAGACAGGAGTCACCCCATGGGACCCCCACGGGACACTGATCCTTCCTCATGTGAGTGAGCAGAAAGGGACTTGTGTTCTCTGACCTGTCTCAGCAGGGATAAAAGCAGGAAAGGCAGTGCCAGTAGAAGGAGTAACAAAATCCATTAAAAAAGCTTTGGGCTGCTGGCTCTCTGACCATGGAAGTACTAAAAATACCTCATTCCTGAGACCACCCATATTTTACAAACCCTAAAAGACTAGATTCTCTTCCTAGAAAATTGAAAAAAGTTTTAAAATCCCTTGGTATCAACTCCTTCACCTTCACCAAACCTTTAAAACCCCCCCAGGTGGGCTGAAGGAGGAAGGGGGCGAGGGGCAGGGACCTTTCCATGCCCATCCCAGTCCAGTTCCACAGGACACCCTGGAACTGGGGGACTATTGGTGTCCCCAGGACATGCTCCAACCCCCAATCTCCCAAACACAGCAGCTGGAGTGAGGGGATGGGAATGGGGGACACGGTCTCTGGAGCTGCAGCCAGCACGTTCTCCGCTCCCTGTGCTGGGCTGTAATTCCGCATCCAAGCACGGAGAGGTTGTGGGAATGTCCACGGCAAAGGCAGTGCCCAGCTGTGCCCGAGCCCCAGGACAGGGATGGAAAGCTTTGGGGTCACTCTAAGCTGGAATGTGACTCTGCTGCTGAGGCCCAGGATTGGGAAAGGGACATCCCATGGCCAGATGGATGATGGACACTACAAAACAACCCCATCTCAACCGCTCCTAAAATCCACCTGATGCCAGCCCCAGGAGTGAGGGAAGCCAGACAGGGAGTGCAGGTGTGGAGGCAGCGCTGGGCTCCGTGAGGACCCGCTGGGATAAGGGTGGAGCTGGAAACGCAGGGATGTGCTTTGTGCTCACTCCAGAGCCCACTCAGCCAACCACTGCTCGCACCGTGCCCGCTGCTCCTCCGTCTCCCCCCTGCTGCCTTCACTCCCTGCTTCCTCCTCTCCGGCAGCTTCCTGGCTCTCCTCCTCCTCCTTCTGTGTCCCCTTGTCCTTGAGCTCCTGGATGACGTCCTCCAGCCGCTGGGTGACGTGCTGGGGCACCCACTTGCTGTCCATGGCGGTGACGAAGGGGTCGGGCGCGCACACCTCGATCAGCTCCTTCCCGGTGGGAATGCGCAGGTAGTAGGCGTGGAGCATCATCCTGTAGGGATTGCTGTCCTGCCTGTGGCTGTAGGTGAAGTCCCCCACAATGGGGTGGCCGATGGCGCTGCAGTGAACCCGGAGCTGGTGAGTCCTCCCTGGGGGGAGAGCGGGAATCAGGGACAGGGAATTCCTGAATCCCTCCTTCAGGGCATGGTGACAATACACCTACTGGCATTTGTCCCCCCGAGCATGGCAGCTCTCAGCTTCCCTGATCCCTTTCTAGGCTCTGCTGCCCCTGTCCCCACCTGTCAGCGGCTGCAGCAGCACTTTGGTGACGGGGTCTCCGCTGTAGGATCCATGTTCCAGCACGATCAGCTCTGACTGGCACGGCTTGGGATTCTCACAGCCTGCAAGGAGATCCAGAGGGGGTTTGTGATGTCCCAGCACATCCTTGGGGGTGTGGGCAGAGCAGGGGACGGGGCTGCTCACCCTCTGTCCCCTCGATGCACATCATGTGGGTCATGCCCTCCGTGGTGTTCTTCCCAATGGCGTAGCGGATCGTCATCCGGCTCTGGCTCACGTGGCCCCTCACCTGGGGGCAGGAACGTGGACACTGAGCCCTGGCACGTGCTCCTCACCCACCCCCCGATGACAGGAACCATGGAATCACAGAAAGGTGGGGTTGGAAGGACCTTAAAGGCCACCCATTTCCCCAAGCCCAATTCCTTGTTGGAGGAAGGGACACTTTCCACTACCCTAGGTTGCTTCCAGCCCCATCCGAGCTGGCCTTGGGCACTTCCAGGGATGGGGCAACCACAGCTTCTCTGGGCAACCTGTGCCAGAATTCCTGACTAATATCCAACCTAACTGCACATTCTGGCAGTGGGAAGCCATTCCCTGTGTCCTGTCCCTTCATGCCCTTCATGTCCAAATCCCTCTCCAGCTCTCCTGGAGCCCCTTTAGGCTCCAACTCTGAATCTTTCTCTTGTCCAGCTGAACACCCTCAACACCCTCAGCTTTCCCTCAGGGTAGAGATGTTCAGGAACACCAGAAGGCCAAGGCAGGAGGTGGCAAGGGGGGCTCACCAGGGCCAGGTAGGCTTTGGTCACCAGGCGCTCCTTGAAGCACTTGTAGGCACTTCCTGCTGCCGCTTTGTTGAGTGCCACACACAGGGCCCCGCTGGTGGAGAAATCCAGCTGGTGGCAGAACCTGGGAAGGACACGGGGGTAAAAGAGCATCCTGGGGATCTCAGGAGTGTCCCCAGCTGAGGGCAGAGCCGGGCTCGGTGCCCAGGTGCTCACCTGAAGCCGTAGTAGGTGTCGGGGTCGGCCAGCTCGGGGAAGCGGTGCTTGAGCTGGCTCTGCAGGGTCAGCGTCTCGTACCACATCTTGCTGTCGATGCGCAGGTCCCAGTGCTTGTTGACCACGATGAAGTCGGAGCTCTGGTACAGGATGGAGAGGTTGTCGATGGTGCCCGGCTCCATGGCTCTGCGGGGGAAGAGAGAGAGAAGGGGAATGGGGATGAGCGGGGCGGGAGGAAGCGCCAGCTGCGGGATGGGCACCCCGGGATGGGCACGGGCAGGGAGCAGGGCCTGCAGATGGGATACCCCAGATGGGAATGGAGATGCACCGGTGCTGCCGAGGTACCAGTGTCACCTGCAGCACTGCTGTCCCCCTGCCCGGTCCCCAGCCTCACCGCTGTCACACCATGTGGATGCAGGTCCCACAGCGGTGCGGATGCTACAGCAGCGCTCCAGCCGCCGCCATGCCGCTGTCACAGCGCACGGCTCCGCCGCTCTCCCGCTGTCCCGGGACGCCCCGGCGCCACGCGTGGATGGCCCATCCCCGCCCCGCTGTCACGCCTGGAGGCCCCGCAGCCGCGCCGTGCTGGCTCTGCCCATCCCCACGGCGGCGACCGGCCCGGCCCCGCTCCCCGCTGCAGCCCGGCCGCGATCGCAGCGGCTCCGCCGGAGGGCACGGGACAGAGGGGAGGGGACAGGCCACGCGGGGCGGGGACACGCAGGGCGGAGAGGACCCCGGACAGGACTGAAGTGAGCCGGGACCCGGCTGACAGGACCCGGACAGGACTGAAGTGACCCGGGACCGGCTGCGGGGACCCGGACCCGGCTGCGGGACCCCGCGAAGCGCCCCCGCCCCGCCGGCTCCCGCAGCGCCTCCCGGCAGCGCTCACATCTCGTCCAATCAGCGCCGCCCTCGCCGCGTTCGCCGGCGCGCCGTGCCCAATCAGCGCCGGTCCCACCTTCGCTCTCGCGCGCCTCGCCCAATCAGCGCTGGCTCCGCGGCGCGCGCGGGCGGAAGCGCGGCGGGCGCGGGGCCGGTGGCGGCGGCGCGGCGGGAGCGGCCCATGGCGGGCACCGAGCCCGGGCTCGAGGATGGGCTCGAGGATGGGATCGAGGATGGGATCGAGGATGGCTTCTACGAGCGCTTCGCCGCCGAGCTGGAGGTGCTGGCCGAGCTGGAAGGTGGGCGCTGCTGCGGCGCCGGGATGGTGGGAGCGGGCTTTGCGCTCCCGCGTGTGCCCGCCACGCCGCGGGTCCCCTCCGGTGACCGGCACCCCTCTTGCAGATGAGCCATCCCCACCCACCGGTCCCAAAACCTCGCAGTTCCGGGACAAGAGGCAGCTGCTGGAGGAGCCCGACCCCCCCGGGGACTCTCCCACCAACGCCAAGAAGAGGCACCGGGACCGGGTCCCCGCCGTGTCCCCGCCGGCCTCCGAACCCCGCAGTAGGTTTGGCCCGGTTCCCCGGGTGCTGCTGAGCCCTGTTCCCCCGGCCCGAGCGGTGCCGGCTGCTGGAGCATCCCCTGGGTCCCGCGCTCCGTGAGTGATGCTCTCCCCGTGCTCCAGCCCCGAAGCCCAAGCGGCAGCGCCTGGAAGCTGTCAAGAAGCTCGATTTCGGTGCAGACGATGAGTTGGCTCCGGATATCTCCTGGGCTGGTGGCCCAGAGGCACCTCTGGCTCCCCACAACACCAGGTCGGCCCCTCTGAACCCCGTTTTTAACAGGAGAGAGGGAAAGGGCTCTTCCCCTGCTGAAGGAATTTGGTGTTTTCCAGCTCGAACCAGCTGGAGATGAGTGGAATGGTCGCCCTGCAGACCACACCACCCTTGGAGAAGAAGAGGGTTCTGAGGAGACCACCCATCCTGGAGGATTACATCAACGTGACATCCAGCCAGGGCACCAGGGTCTTCCTGGTGCTGAGGGATGATCCCTGCAGGACAGGGCTGGAGGTGAGCAGGGATCTGAAGGTCGGCTTTGTTCCTCTGTGGCCTCCAGGTGGTTCAGGAGGGGGCTGTTTGTGCTGTGTCCTTGCAGCTCCCGGATTCCCTGGGCTGGAACGCTCGCCGCCCGCTCCACTTGCTGGGGGTGCCCTTCTCCTACCTGAAGGAGCAGGTGGATGAGGAGGTACCACATCTCCCTGACCTTCCCTTCTGGCCCTGCCACCTCTGCTGGGGCTGGCTCCCAAATTCCAGCCATGGACTGGCTGTTGGCTCTGACCCCTCTCTGTGTCTGTGCTCAAGCGTCGCAGGCAGGTTCTGGAGGCCTCCCAGCAGCTGTCAGACATCATAAACAGGTGAGATATCGGGATGAAATCCCTCCCCAATCCCTGACATTCTGCTGGATTTGCCCCCCAGCTGCTCTTTTTGGGAGACCTGCAAGCAGAAGAACCTTTTTGCCCTCATCACCCCCAGCTTGAGGAGTCTGGGTGGAATTCCCAGCCCTGCCCTGGCTCCTGGGGTGCTTTGGGGTAAATGAATTCCATCCTGCAGCTGCCTGGGGAGTGAGCCCAGCACCGAGAGCCCGGATCCCAGCATGGACACAGATCCAGCAGCCGAGGAGGAATCTGAATCCCACTGCCTCTGGGTGGACAAGTTCACACCTCGGCGCTACATTGAGCTGCTCAGTGATGATGTGAGGTGCTGGGACAAGGGGGGGCAGGTTCCCAAACCTACAGGTTTTGCAGGGAATGGGAGAGCCTGGGAAGTGCTGAGTTGAGCCAAGACAGAGCAGGGATGGGGCTGATGTGACTTATCCAGGGTTTTCCTGAGGGATGGGGGCTGAGTTGGGGAGGGAAGCGCTCCCACCTTGTCCCAGGGAGATGCCAGGTGGAACCCTGAGCAGCCTCCTCCATGAAGGAGAGCCTTCCTCTGCCCTCAGCTGGATTTTGCCCGGGTTCCATGGGTTTTCCCTGCTTCCCTCCCCTGCTGCAGTACACCAACCGCTGCCTGCTCAAGTGGCTCAAGCTGTGGGACACGGTGGTGTTCGGCAAGGACAGCGCTGGCAAGAAGGCCAAGCCCAGCCCTGCAGCTCAGCCCGCCCTCAGCCACCCCAAGGAGCAGCCCAACAAATGGAAAACTAAAGTCCAGCTCACCGAGGAGATCCTGGAGGCCGAGCTGGACCAGTACAAGAGACCCAAATACAAGGTGAGCAGGAGGGGACGTGGCTGTTGGTCCCTCTGCTGCCACCAGCCGAGGAGCAGCGCTGTCCCCTCCGTGGAGGGAGCTCTCCAGGGGTCACCTCCCCTCTGTGCCACAGGTGGCCCTGCTTTGTGGCCCCCCTGGCCTGGGCAAGACCACGCTGGCCCACGTCATCGCCAGGCACGCGGGGTACAACGCCGTGGAGATGAACGCCAGGTGAGCCCTGAGTGCCCTCAGTGCCAGCTGAGCCCTCAGTGCCCTCAGTGCCAGCTGAGCCCTGAGTGCCCTCAGTGCCAGGTGAGCCCTGAGTGCCCTCAGTGCCAGGTGAGCCCTGAGTGCCAGGTGAGCCCTGAGTGCCCTCAGTGCCAGGTGAGCCCTGAGTGCCAGGTGAGCCCTGAGTGCCCTCAGTGCCAGGTGAGCCCTGAGTGCCAGGTGAGCCCTGAGTGCCCTCAGTGCCAGGTGAGCCCTCAGTGCCAGCTGAGCCCTGAGTCCCATGCCCACAAACGAGGGCAGATGATGCTGTGGCAGAAGTGATGCTGGAGATGATGGTGGCCAGGGGGTGATGGTGTCCCAGAGGTGGGGATGTTCAGGAGGTGATGCTGTTCTGGGGGTGATGCTGGCAGTGACAGTGTCCCAGGGGTGACGGTGGCAGTGACAGTGTCCCAGGGGTCACAGTGGCAGTGACAGTGTCCCAGGGGTCACAGTGGCAGTGACAGTGTCCCAGGGGTGATGCTGGCAGTGACAGTGTCCTAGGGGTGATCCTGGCAGTGACAGTGTCCCAGGGGTGACAGTGGCAGTGACAGTGTCCCAGGGGTGACAGTGGCAGTGACAGTGTCCTGAGGGTGATGCTGGCAGTGACAGTGTCCCAGGGGTGACAGTGGCAGTGACAGTGTCCCAGGGGTCACAGTGGCAGTGACAGTGTCCCAGGGGTGATGCTGGCAGTGACAGTGTCCCAGGGGTGACAGTGGCAGTGACAGTGTCCCAGGGGTGATGCTGGCNTGGCAGTGACAGTGTCCCAGGGGTGACAGTGGCAGTGACAGTGTCCCAGGGGAGGCTGGTGCAGGAGCTGACGGTGCTGTTCTGGAGGTGATGCTGTCCCGGGGGGCGATGCTGGCCGTGTCCCCATGCCCGAGCTCAGCTGTCCCTGTGTCCCCTGGCAGCGATGACCGCAGCCCCGAGGTGTTCCGGACCCGCATCGAAGCCGCCACCCAGATGAGGTCGGTGCTGGGCTCCCACGAGAGGCCCAACTGCCTCATCATCGACGAGATCGACGGCGCGCCCGCGGTGAGCCCGGCCACCCTTCGGTGCCAGCCCCCAAACCTTACCCCCCTAACGGCTCCTCCGCTGTGCCACGAGCGAGAATCCATCCCTCCCATCCTCGTTTTCCCCCCAGGCCTCCATCAACGTCCTGCTGGCCATCATCCAGCGGAAGGACGGCGAGGCGGGGCGGCGGCGGCGCGAGGGGGGGCTCCTGCTCCGGCCCATCATCTGCATCTGCAATGACCAGTGAGTGTCACCTGCCCGTGGGGACAGGGACATCACCACAACCCCACACAGCAGGTGGCTGCTGTTGGAGTGCTGCTCTTCCAGTCCTGGCGTTGGACCCCTCACAAGAGGGGCTGGAGAGTGGCCAGGGAA
>NC_031783.1:14614688-14622843 GCF_001522545.3 Parus major | reverse complement strand
GGGGGGACCTTGGGGACATGGAGAGGGGCTTGGGGACATGGAGAGGGGCTTGGGGACATGGAGAGGGCTTTGGGGACACTGGGATGGTCTTGGGGATGTGGGGAGAGCCTCGGGGACATGGGCATGGCTGTGGGGACATGGGGAGGGCCCTGGGGACACAAGGATGGCTCTGGGGACACGGGGACAGCCCTGGGGACACGGGCATGGCCCTGGGGATGGCTCTGGGGACATGCTCCTGCTGCAGCTCCAGGCTCACATGGGGACAGAGGGGACAAAAGTCCTTTCTGGAAAGATCCCAGAAACTTCACCCAGTCCCCTGGGTGTTTCCAGCCCTACACGAGCAGGACGAGGGGGGAGTGTGCAGCTTGTCCCAGGGCTTTGGGGGTCCCCATGCCCTCCCTCCCCTCTCCCCCTCGCAGTTCCTGCACGGCCGAGGGCAGAAGGAGCTCAGCATGCAGATGGTGCAGACCATGAGGATTGGCCTGAAGGACCAGAACAAGGGGCTCTTCTCCATCTGGCAAGAGATCTTCCAGCTGCCCAGGCCCCAGAGGTAGAAGGAAGGGTTTTTTTTAGGTCTGTTGGGTGCTTGGAGGGTGGTGTTCCCATTTCCCAGAGAAGCTGTGGCTGCCCCTGGATCCCTGGAAGTGTTCAAGGGAGGCTGGATGGGGCTGAGAGCAATGTTCTGTGAGTCCATGGCCTGCAAGGTCCTGGAGAGCAGCTTCTTGAGGGGATTTGTGTCCATCACAGAATCCCGGAATGGTTTGGCTCGGAAGGACCTTAAAGCTCACCCAGTGCCACCCCTGCCATGGCAGGGACACCTCCCACTGTCCCAGGCTGCTCCAGCCCCGTCCAGCCTGGCCTGGGACACTGCCAGGGATCCAGGGACACCCCCAGCTGCTCTGGGCACCTGTGCCAGGGCCTGCCCACCCTCCCAGGAATATTCCTTCCCAATATTCCTTCCCAATATTCCTTCTAAACCTTTCCTTTCTCAGTTTAAAGCCATTCCAGATGCTTTGTTACAACTCCCCGTAGCTCCCAGTAATTCAGCACTGGCATTGCCTCCAGTCCAATTCCCAAGGATCCAAATATTCCTTGCTGGCTCCTCCAGCACTGGGAAAACCTCAGCTCTTCCCTCTGGGCTCCCCCCAGGCACAGGATAGGAATGGATCCCTCTTTGCCAGCCCAGCTCCTGCTGGGGGACGAGGACCTGCCCCACCCCGGGGGCTCAGGGGGCTTCAATTCCTCCTCCCAGCGCTTCCAGCACATCCTGCACCTCTCCATCTCCTCGGGAGAGCAGGAGAAGCTGGCCCAGGTGAGAGCAGCTGCAGGGGCTGGAGCTGAGCTCCGTGGGAAGCTCAGAACCCCAGCGAGGTTGGATCCACCTGATCCCACACCCGCTCCCAGGGCCTGTTTGAGAACTTCCTGCAGATGAAGGTGCGAGATTCCAGCCTGGGCTCCGTGTGCCTGGCCCTGGAGTGGCTGGGCTTCTCTGACCTGCTGGGCCAGGCTGTGCTGCAGGCCCAGAACTTCCAGCTGCTGCGCTACCTGCCCTTCCTGCCCGTGGCTTTCCACCTGCTCTTCGCGGCCACCTCCATCCCCCGGCTGGCCTATCCCAGCAGCCAGCCCGAGGCAAGTCCAGCAGGGCCTGCTGCCAGCCTGGCCCAGCTCCCTGCTGTGGGGACAGTGGGGACAGCTGCCTGAGGCTCCCTGTGCTGTCCCCAGGCCGTGGCCAAGCTGAGCCAGATGCAGAACGTGGTGCTGTCCATGGTGTCGGGGATCGCGCCGGGCGTGCGGAGCCGCGCGGGGCAGCGGGCGCTGGTGCTGGAGGTGCTGGGGCTGCTGCTGGACATCATCGCCCCCAAACTGCGGCCTGTGAGTGTCCCCAGCCCCTGGCCCTGCTGCAGCCCTGCCTGGGACCCCTCCCCAAACCCCAGCCTGCCCCCCGTGCCCGTCCCAAATCCGCGCCGGGTTTGGGGCCGCGGCTGCTGCGGGAGCTGGAGGGAAGCTGGGGACAGGGAGCTGAGGTGCCCAACTGTGGGGAGGGGTCCTGGGCCCCACCTGGGGCTTTGGGGAGCTCTCAGAGTCCCCCCCACACCCAGGAGAGGGTCTGTCCCTGCTCTGGGAAGGGCAGGTGTTCCTGAGAGGGAGCTAAACTCACTCTGGGTCCTTCCTCGCCCAAAACAAAGGCTGTGGTTGGGCTGTTTGGGGTTTCCCAGCTCTGCTGTCCCCTGGCCAGGTGAACACTCAGCTCTACAGCCTGAAGGAGAAGCAGCAGCTGGCTGAGCTCATCAGCACCATGCTCACCTACAACCTCACCTACCTGCAGGAGCGCCTGCCCGAGGGCCAGTACGTCTTCAAGCTGGACCCGTGAGTGCCGGGGCTGGGAACGGCCTGGGGGACCCAAAATCCTTCCCTGGGAGAGTGGGGAGGCCCTGGAATAAAATTCCCAGAGAAGCTGTGGCTGCACCTGGATCCCTGGAAGTGCCCAAGGCCAGGCTGGATGGGGACTGGAGCAAGTGGAAGGTGTCAGGGTTGCAGCTGGATGATTTTGAGATCCTTCCCAACCCAAACCATTCCAGGATTGTTGTGATGATTCTCAGGAAGGAGTTGGGATTTTTGGCTTTGCCTCCTCCCTCCCTTGGAGTTTTTAATGGGATTCAGGAGAAGGGAACAGGCCTGACCCACCCTGGCACTTTTGTCCCTCTCTGGCAAACAAATCTGATGTCACCAGCAAAACCTGGGGCTTTTCCTTTGAAACTTTTTAAAGTTTCAAAGTGTTTTGACAGCTGATTTCTGAGTGACTGCAGAGCCACCTGGCTCAGGGCTTTGCCCCTTTTATTTTAGGGGCAATAATCGTGGGTAAATAGTGACTAAATAGTGGGTAAATAGTGGATAAATAACGAATAAATAGTAAATAAATAGTTGGTAAGTAGTGGGTAAATAGTGGATAAATAATGAATAAATAGTAAATAAATAGTTGGTAAGTAGTGGGTAAATAGTGGATAAATAATGAATAAATAGTAAATAAATAGTTGGTAAGTAGTGGTTAAATAGTGGATAAATAATGAATAAATAGTGGGTAAACAGTGAATAAGTGGTGGATAAATAGTAACTAAATAGTGGGCAAATAGTGAATAAATAATGAATAAATAGTGGATAAATAGTGAATAAATAGTGGGTAAGTAGTGAATAAATAGTGACTAAATAATGGATAAATATTGAATAAATAATGAATAAATAGTTCAAAAACGGTGGATAAATGGTGGATAAGTAGTGGATAAATAGTGGATAAATAGTGAATAAATAATGAATAAATAGTGGATAAATAATGAATAAATAGGGGATAAATAGTGACTAAATAGTGGATAAATGGTGGATAAATATGAAATATTCAGAGCTGGCAGAGGGATGGTGGCTCCTCGGTGCTGGGGATGCTGAAACAGGCCTGACCCCACATCTGGTGCTCCAGCCTTGCTGAGAATCCAGCTGCTCTGAGGATCCCAAATTCCAGTTCCTGGCTGGATTCCCATAAAAGCTGTCCCGAGGGGCACCCAGGGGTGGCTCTGAAGGTCGAGCTGGGCTTTTCAGGGCAATCACTTCAGCACAGACCCGCTGCAATCTCCTCTTTTCTCTTCCAAGCCGGGATTAAACCCCTCTAATCCCTCCCTCATTCCCATTCCCGCGTGCTGGGGAGGGAAAGCGCGGCTGGAATCGCCGCGGGGGCAGGGCTGGGAGGTGCTGGGGTGCAGAGCTGGGGGATTTTGGGGGTTGATTCCCTGTTTTCCCGTGCTGCAGGAATGTGGAGGCCGTGTGCCGCTTCCCGGAGCTGCCGGCCCGCAGGCAGCTCAGCTACCAGGCCAAGCAGCTCATCGCCAGGGAGATCGAGCTGGAGAAGATGAGGAGGGCAGAACGGAACCTGGGCCAGGTGGGCAGTGCCAGGGGGCTGCCAGGGCTGGGGATGTGCAGGAAATCCTTTGGGATGTGTTTTTCCCAAAGCTGGCTTTGGCTGTGCGAGTGGAAATCCAGGATTAACCCCCCAGCCCCGGCTGCTGCAGCTGTTTCCCTGCACAGCTGGGATGGAGGGATCAGCTTTTTGCAGGAATTCTGGAGGGAATTCGAGCTTTGAACCCTTCCACTCTCCAGGCAGGGGTGTGAGGAGATGGGAATTTTATTTTAGGTGGGAATTTTTGGCTGCTGTTTGTACCTGTCTGTGTGGGAGGTGAGCACTCCCCACCTCCCCTTCCCTGGCTGCTGCACTTCCAAAGGTCCCAAAGCCCCCAGGGGGAGCAGAAATGGCTCTGCTCACTCTCCTGGAGGCAGGAAAAGATGGGAAGGGGTGGAAAAGGTGGAGAAACATCCTGGGTGTAGCTGATGATTGCCCTGCCCTGCTGCCAGTGGGATAATTAATCCCTGGGAGCCCCTTGGAGCAGCAGAAAGGCTCCTGGGGGATGTGTGGGACAAAGAGAAGCTGCAAAAACATCTCTGAAGGCTCCTTGTTTACCTGGGATGTGAAATCCCAGGGCATGGAGCTTCAGCTGGGGCTGAAAACGATGGGAAAATCCTTGGGATGTTTCAGTCCCACCTGGCAGCGGGCAGGAGGGGTGGGATGGGGGACAAGGGGGTGACAGATGCTCAGGAACCCAGAGGGGAGCCTGGATCAGCTCTGTCCTCCCCACAGGATCCCGGGAATGGCCTCGGGGAGGAGCGAGGGGACGCGGAGCCAGCGGAGACCCCCAGCCACCAGCAGCGCCTGGAGCACCTCCTGAGGAGAGCAGTGGTGCAGGACAAGGTCAACCCCAATTCCTGCCCCAATTCCTGCCCCAATTCCCACCCCAATTCCTGCCCCAGTTCCCACCAGCTCCTCCCTGGCCTGCCAGACACTCCCTGGCTCCTCTGCAATTTGGTTTTCCAGTCCAGTTTCCTTTAATAGCCCAGCTCAGCTCCGTGTGTCCCCTAAAGGTGTCGCTGGGATTGGGATGAACTGGGTCTGGGTGACATTTTGGATGTGTCCCTGGAAGTTTTCAGGCCTGGGGGAGGGAGGAGCTGTGGGAATTTGGGCTGGAATAGCCGAATTTGGGCTCTGTGGGAAATCAGCTTGGAAAAGCTGCTCTGGGATGATGCCACCCTGGGAATCCCTGGGCTCCAAGAGAGGATCATTCCCTGGCACTGCCCCTCTGTGCCAGCCCTTTCCTGGGTGTAAAACCCCACCCGAGGTTTTGCCTTTCCCGAAATTGGAATGCTCTTTGCATCCTTCCCACAGGATTTGCATTTGGCTCCTGCTCTGCTCAGAAGAGCCTTGAGGTGCCTGAGCCTCACCCAGGGATGATCCTGCCCTGCTTTGGTCCCTGTCTGAGCAGCAGCTGCTCCAGAGCCAACTCCATTCCTGCTTTTTTGCTTCCCACAGCCCGAGAAGGATTTTTTCGGGAGGCCAGTCCAGCGGAAAGAGGCGGCCCCGGCCCCAGGTGGGTGACACAGGGACGGGGTGGCCTCAGAGATGGGTGACACAGGGATGGGGTGGCCTCAGAGATGGGTGACACAGGGACGGGGTGGCCTCAGAGATGGGTGACACAGGGATGGGATGGCCCCAGGTGGGTGACACAGGGATGGGATGGCCCCAGGTGGGTGACACAGGGATGGGGTGGCCTCAGAGATGGGTGGGTGGCAGCAGGGCCAAACAGAGCCCAGCCCACCTGACAGGGAGATCCTGTGGGCAAATCCATGGATTCTGGCCCCATCCAAAGGGAATTTTGGGTGTTGGAGGCGTTGCAGCATCCGGGATGTGGAACATCAGCTCTGCCCTTCCAAACCCTCCCCAAATCCCCCCTCTCCAGCCAGGGCACAGCTGAACATTTTAAGGTTCACGTTTTTAAAGTGGATTTTCCTCCTGCAGCCCCTCAGGTTTCCAAGGAGGAATCCCTGGAGCTGCAGATGGGAAAAGCCGTGGGGAAGAGCGACGTGTGGTTCCGCTTCAACGAGGGCTTCTCCAACGCCGTCAGGAGGAATCTTTACATCAGGGACCTGCTCTAGCAGGGCTGGGAGGGAGCCAGGAATTCTGGAGCTGGAGGGATCAGCTGGGTTTTGGCTTTCTAACCCATGGATGGGGTTTGTGGCCGTGATCTTGGTGTAGTTGGTTTTTTATTTTGTTTAAAAAGAGAAATAAAATGGATCTACAAAAATCAGCAGGGGAGTGTTGCTCTGTTTATTCCAGTCATAAACCTTGAGTTGTGCCTGCTCTGCTGCGAAATGATGTCCTACGGTGTACAAAAGTATCTAAAATCACTAAAAATGGGATTTTTTATAAAAAGCTCATTTATAAGGTGCAAAACCTGCCCTTTTTTGGGTGGCAGAAATGTGAGATGAAGCTGCAGCAAAGCCTTTTGGGGAAGCTTTTGCTGCCAATTCTGGGGGATTTCACCCCATTTCTAAAACCCCTTCTACAGCTACGAGAGAAGAAAGGAGGTGAGAGCAGGGTTTTCCTTCAGCCTCTCAAGTTGGAGCTGAGGAATGGAAGCTCCATCCTGCAGGGGGGACCCTCAGAGGATGATGCATTTGCCTTTCTCCACCCAGGGGTTGTTCTTCATCAGCTCCGGGTTCAGGAAGGGATCTTCGGGAATTCCGTCCTCGATCCACTTCACAAACCTGCAGAGAGGGGAGGGAGGGTGGGCACAGCCCCAGGGCAGCAAAACTGCGGATTTTGGGGGGTCTGGGGTAAATCCTGCTCTGGTGAGGGGATCCTGATCCACTGGGAGGACATGGGGGTGTCCCCAGCTCTGCCACAAAGCAGGGAGGGAACAGAGCCATCCATAATTCCCAGTCTTTTGAGCTCTGGAAAGCTCTGGAAAAGGGGGGGATCTGCACCCTGGGGGGCTCCCAGGGGCCAGGAGGTGCCGTGGTGCCTCCACAGCCCAGGAGCAGCAGAGCCTGGGCAGCTGGAAAGGGCTGGGGGACACCGAGGGGGTTCTGCCCATGGGGCTTGGAGGGTTTGGAGATCCTGAAAGGGAAAAATGGGAAGGGAAGGGGAAGGGGAAGGGGAAGGGGAAGTCCCCACTCACTCAGGTATGGTCTTGGAGGACATCTCCCTCTTGTAGGCCAGCTGGTACTTGAGGCTTTCCACCTCTTTCTTCCATTGTGGGAGATCCCACTCGTCCATCGCGCTCTCCGAGGGCTCCGTTGGGCTGGGAATGGGGATTTTGGTGCCTTGTCCTGCCCTGATCCCTCAATTTCCCCCCAAAGGCTCCCTCAGGATGGGGACAGCGTGTCCCAGGCTCTGGGGGAGGTTTCCAAGCCCAGAGTGGAGCAGCCAAGGGCTCCAGGAGCTTTTGGAATGTTTTGGTTGAGGCAAAGCGCCCCTCTCATGCAAAACTCAGGGACTGAGGCAGATTTGACTGAAATTTGGGTGGGGAGCAGCAAAGAGCAGCCAGAGGCTCTTTGAGAAGGGGGTTTTGTCCTTTTCCTGCCTGGCCACGGCTCCGAAGGGAGCAGGAGGGATTTGGGGCTGCCTAAAGAGCGCTGGAAACGGCTCAGGGAGGGGGAGGTCAGCAGAGATGTGGGGAGCAAAACAAACCCCTCTGTACCCCCCACCCCACTGACCCCCAGCAGGGACCCTGCGGGAGCACGGGAGCGATGGGGAAACTGAGGCAGGGAGCTGAGGGGGCTCAAGCAGCGCCCACAGCGGTGCGGCCCCCGTGCCACCCAAACCTGATGGGAGATGTCCCCTGCCCCAGGGCTCCCGGAGAAAGGGCAGGGAAGGGCTGGAGGTGCCGGCAAGGTGAAATCCTCCCCCGGGCACGGCTCCATCCCAGCCCCGGCATCCCCCGGAACTCCAGCCGGGAGCGGGGTCAGCCCCTTCCCCGCTCCCGCAGCATTCCCGGCGCGTCCCGCTCCCACCTGGCTTGGGAATGCCGGCAGCAGAGAAATGGGGCCGCGTCTGCAGCCCTGGCCTTGCCCGTGCTCCTCCTGCGAGCGCTTCCCTGGCTCCCGGAGATCCCAAATGCTCGGGATAATCTGGTAATGCACGGCTGGTGCGACAGGAGCCGGATAATGGGAGCGTCCTCCCCCCGCCGCTCCCGGGGGATTTGGCTCCGCTGGAGCGCACGGGATGGAGCCACATCCCGGTCCCCCGAGGGCTCGGGAATTGGGGTTATCCCGGTCCCCC
>NC_031783.1:14610725-14613918 GCF_001522545.3 Parus major | reverse complement strand
CCCTTTCCCCGATCCCTTTCCCTCTGTGCTGCCCCCCCGGATTTTGTGGCTCTTCCCCGTTCCCAGGAAGAGTCGGGAAGTTGGGAATGAAAAGCCGGGAAAGCAGCAGGAGGAGAAGCGGCAGCACTGAGAGGCCGGGACGGAACACGCGGGGGTGAAAGGGCAGCGCCCTTTAAGGATTAAAAATTAAAATTAAGGATGCGGGATTTGTAGGGAAGGACAAAACGATCCCCATTTTCTCCAGGCTCAGCCCTTTTTCCCAGCTCCCTCCTGTTTGTGCCATTCCAGGAATGTTCAGTCCCCAATTCCAGAGGGTTTTTATGGAAATCCAGGCTCAGCCTCCAGCAGCAGCGAAGTGTTTGGGCTGGAGGGGTGGAAATGTTCCTTAAATACACTGAGAGTGGATTTCTGTTCACTGCACTGGGAATAAGTGAAGCAATTTGAAAGAGTTAATTAGAAATATAAGTAATTAATTCGAAATATAAATAATTAATTAGAAATGTAAGCAATTAGTGGATGAGGAGGGTCCTTGGTGCTGCAAGGTGCCAGCACAGGTGACCCTGCTGTCCCCAGGTAAGGCAGGGACAGCTCCCTGTGGAGCTGGGGAGGACATTCCCACTCCAGACTTCAGGAAAATCCCTTAAATCCACCATTTTCAGGTGAAAATTCACAATTTTCAGGTGAAATGTCACCACTTTCAGGTAAAAATCCACAATTTTCAGGAGAAATGTCACCACTTTCAGGTGAAAATTCACCATTTTTAGGTGCAACATCACAGTTTTTAGGAGAAATGTCACTTTTGGTGCTGTCACTTCCTCCCAGCTCAGCTCCCTCCACAGCCTTGGAGCTGTGTCTGCTCCAACATTGGGATGAGGCAGCTCCAGGGCCCCATTTCCTGCTCCAAAGGACATTTTCCCATTTTTAATGAGCTCTGTTCCTCTCCATTTCACCTGGAGCAGAGCTCAGCCTTCCTCCAGGATGATTCCAGGCCCAAAGGGAAGAGCAGAGCTCCAGGAAAGGTTTTTCTCATCCATAAAAAATGGAATCATTATTTAATAGGCTGCTCCTAAGGAAGTGCTTCCCTGATTTTCTGTGCCAAGGGGAAGAAATCCAGGTGACAAAGGTGACAAAGCACCTGCCCTAAATCTGTTCCTGTTCCCTTTTTGGGGTCTGGGATGGGGGGATCTGAAGGAGACTCAGCCTGGCCCAGTCCAACCCCCAAAACAAAAATTCAAATATCAAAAAAAACCCCCAAACCTGCCAGCCAAAGAAAAATCTCAATTCTAAAAAACCCTAAGCCCCCCCAAATCCCTCAATTTCCTAAAAAAACTTAAATCCCCCCAAATCCCTCTCAACTCCAAAGCCCTCAAAATCATCCCAACATCCTAAAAAAAACCCAACCCCCCAAACCCCTCAATTTCCTAAAAAAACATAAACCTTCCCTAAAAAAATTCCACAAATCCAATCCCAACAATCAAATAAACCCAAAGCAAAATAAAAAACCTATAGAGGCGAAAAAACCTCAAGGCCAAAAAAAGCCCAACCACAAAAACCCCAAAAGCCCCATAAAACCAGGACCAAAACCCAATTTATAAAAAAAAAAATAATAAAACCACAAAAAACTCCAAACAAACAAAAAACCAAAAATAAAAAACCCCAAACCCCAACCCCAAAAATCCCACCCCAAATAAACCACCAAATAAAAACCACCCAAAATGCCAATGTAACAATGAAACTTGAACAGTTTTAATTCCCAAGGTGTCCAATTTCCATCCAGATACATTTGTTTTTTAGGAAATTTGGGCTGACAGGAGGTGCAGAAGCCCCCAGACCCCTGGAATTGTGCAAAGTGCAGTTGGTCACATATTAAGGTTTGTTTTCCTGCTTGCCCAAGCAGTGCAGAGAGGGACAGAGCCCAAACCAGGCTCCAAAATGTTCTTTCATCTCCCCAGGTCGGAGTGAACTCCTAATTCCCCCCAGAATTAGGATCTGGGAAATGCACAGAGCCACCAGCACCAGTCTAAACCTTCTTTTCAGCAGAAAATAAAAAACCAGCTTGAAATCAGGATTATTTTCAAATAAACTCAGCTCTTGGCTGCCCCACCCTGGGGTTGTAAAGCTCAGTTTTATCTTCCAGCCTCCTGGTTTGGAATGAAACCCAAAATCAGAGCACCTGAGCCCAAACTGCTGCAGAGGGAGTTGTCAGCTCCTTCTCCTGGGTTAAAGCTTTTCCCTCTCAGCAGTTTGGTTTGTGTCCCAACAGGAGGAAAAAATATCCTTTGCTGCTTCTTGCTCCATCTGTGTTTCCCCTGCTTTTCTCAGCTTCTGGAAGTGACTCCAACCTGCTGCCTCTTCCAACAACTCCTTAATATGTGGAACTGCCAACAAACTCCCAAAACGTGGCTCTGTTCCCACTGCAGAGCCAGCAAAGTCAGTTTTTAGCTGACTGTTCCTGGAGGTAACAACAACAGCAAACCCAAGGAACTCTCCAGGAAGAGACTGCTCAGATGAAAAAAAAAACCAAAAAACAAATGGAAAACATTCCTGAGGATTTGGTCCAAATCAGAGCTTCTCAAAGGCACTGACAAACTTGGAAACTTCGTGGTAAACTGTGGTGCCAAAGGGGAGCTGCCTCAACCCCTGGGAAGAGACAAAACACAGAGAATTCCCCCTTCAGGAATGTTTTTTTTTTTTTATACAAAATGATACATTTCAGTATTTATTTGATAGGGGTTTCATTGATCTGCTTTGCTGTTCAATCCTATAATTGGGATTAATAATAAAATTGGGATACTCACTGATTCGTGGAAAAAGGTGCAGAGCTGCTTTGCCCAGGGACATCTGAAAGAGAGAGGAATTCCCACTCATTCCCTCCCAGCTGGCCACAGGTGCAGCCACTGCTGGCTTTGCATGACTCAAAAACCCCACAAAAATCCAACAGCTCACAGCTCCAAGCCAAGGTGATCTCAGATTTATGGGAAAGTGATTGGGGGAACCCCAGGATGTGAAGGTTGGGCTGGGGCAGTCCCAGGGGGACAATCCCAGGATTTCAGGAGCTCTGGGACAATCCCAGGATTTCAGGAGCTCTGGGACAACCCCAGTGTGACAATCCCAGGATTTTAGGAGCTCTGGGACAATCCCAGGATTTCAGGAGCTCTGGGACAATCCCAGGATTTCAGGAGCTCTGGGACAA
>NC_031783.1:14588724-14610477 GCF_001522545.3 Parus major | reverse complement strand
TGCCCTGGGGCAGTCCCAGTGTGACAATTCCAGGATTTCAGGAGCTCTGGGACAATCCCAGGATTTCAGATGCCCTGGGACAATCCCAGGGGGACAATCCCAGGATTTCAGATGCCCTGGGACAATCCCAGGGTTTCAGGCTCCCCCTCACTCACAGGTGCAGGTTCTCTATGACCACGTTGAGGCTGAGGAGCCCCACAGATTGCATCCTCTTGTGTCTGGAGGTCAGGAACAGGCACAGGAACTCCCCCACATACTGGGGACCAAGGTTCTCCCACCTGAACAATAAAAACCAGAAGGGTTGAGGCACAGAAGTTAAGTTGGCATTTGGGAGAAGAAGACAATTCCCACATCCAATGGAATCCTATCCAAACCCCAGCCAGGAGATTCTCCCAGCACTGCTGGAAGCCAAGGGGGGCTCTCCCAGGGATGAGGGAAGCAGCTGCTCCCCAAATCAGGATGAAGGAACTCCAGCAACTCCAGCTGTGCATTGCCCACATTTCCACCCCTGACTCAGCCCAAGCTGAGATGATTCCTCTGCTGCATTCCCTGCTCTGGGAGCAGGCCCTGACTCACACTCTCAGCATCATGGCTTTCTCCCGACTCAGATCCCTCAAAAGCAGGTTGGCAGTGCCACACAGGATGTGCTCCTCATAGGAAAGTTGGTCCAGCAACAGCCTCAGAGGCCAGAAGTTTTTCTAAGAGATAAAATCTGATCAGTGATTTAACCTCAGCAACAATCATTCCTTAAAATAAATTAAAAAAAAAATAAAGATTGAAGTTGAATTAAATGTAGCTAAAACCTCCAGCACGGTGGTTTCATCATCACAGCATTTTCAAAATGATTTGTTTTAATCTCTTAGAACAGGAATCAGTTTCTAGGACTCACCCCAAAAGCCAGGACTAGCTCTATGAAGGAATTCAAGTGGGGAAGGTCACAACAAAGCATCTGCTGCACTGCTTGCACTGCCAGGATGAAAGAAGCCTCGTGGTGCAGCTACACAAGGAAATAAATGGATTTAACAGCCCCTTTCCCTTTATTTATCCACTCAAAACCAGCACTGAGCTCCTCCAGTTCAGCCAGAGAACTTGGAGGTCACACAACAAACCCACAAGAAACTCACCAAGAGTTAAAAACCAGGGGAATGGAACAGGGATTTTATTTCTGGTGATTCTCAAAGTGCTGAGAGAAATGTGGAATCTCACACAGGAGCAGAAATAGGGAATTAAAGGGGAAAAAAATCCAGCTCAGGAGTCACATATTTGGAGAATAAACTACAATTTCCTCCAAAAAAGTTAAAAAGAATAAGGCAGCTCCTTAGATGACTTCATTGAACATGGAATTTTTTTCCCTGCCACCTTAAAACAACTTCCACATACCTAAAACTCTTCATTTAAAAGAGATTTAGAACTTCTGGGCAATCTGAGTACTGAGAAGAGAAGCCCCAGTGTCCTGCTGAGCCAAACCCTGGGAGAGGTTAAGACACAATCAATTATTCCCAGCCCTCCTCCTTTACAAATCCATCAGTTTGGACAGGGATACAGATTCCTCCTGGACTGAAGATGTGCAGAGCAGAAGAAACCCTCATTTCTCTACCTTCCTATCTGCTCCAGAGTTTAAGTGCTAATCTTAAACTGATCACCCCCCAAAAAATCCTCCAGGCCCCTCTTAAAGGTTTTCTTAATAAGCCAACATTCTTCACTGCTGGGAATAAATTCCTTTGTTGTCATCACTCACCTCACCAGTGAAAATAGCAGATGGTAAAGAGACATTAACTCCAGACTTGAGATCCTTCAGGAAGTTGGCACTGGCAGCCAGCACATTCTGCAAGGGGACAGTGAGGGACAAGGGTGGCAGATCCTCCCCAAACCAACCCCAAACTGTGCCAGAAATGGGATTTTAATGTGCTTCTCAGTGATTTTTCCAGCATTTCTGCAGAGGGTGGTGCCTGTTCCACATCACACTCAAGGGATGTTGAGGCTCTACAGCACCAACCAAACCCTATCAAAAATTCTTCCATTTTTGTAGGGATGAGATGGAAAAATCACCCCCTGCCATGGGCTGGGACACTTTCCTCCATCCCAGGCTGCTCCAAGCCCTGTCCAGCCTGGCCTTGGGCACTTCCAGGGATCCAGGAACAGCCACAGCTTCTCTGGGAATCTGTGCCAGGGCCTGCCCACCCTCCCAGCCAGGAATTCTGGCAGTGGGAAACCATTCCCCCTTCTCCAGGCCCTTTCTGATCTGATCCAGCTCCCCATGAGCAGATCCAGATCCAGTCCCAGGCCCTGAGCTGGGAGCAGAATTAACCCATTTCCAGGTGCCTGGAACATTCCAGAATCCCCACATCCTGCAGAGTCACCCTGGGCACAGGAGCACGGGGTGAGGCACTGGAAGTTAATTCTGGCATTTGGGAGGAGCAGTAAATTCCCACATCCAATGGAATCTTGTCCAAACCCAGGAGATTCTCCCAGCACTGTCTGGTACCTCTTGGAAGCTAAGGGGGGGCTCCTTCAGGGATAAGGGAAGCAGGTTCCCCCTCTTTTCCAACAAATTGCTGCTCCCCAAAATCATGATGAACGAACTCCAACATTTGGCCTGAAAAAACAACAGAACATTTGTGTTACAAAGTGAAACCTGCTCAAAGGGGTAAATTACTCAGAGAGAGGAAGGGTCAGTAAATCCTAGCGCTCTGAAGGAGTGGGAACAGGAGAGAAGAGGGAATTTTGGCCTCACTCACGTTCCTGTAGAGTGTCTCACTGCTGTAGAGCAGTTTGAGTGCCTGCTTAATTAGCACAGTGTTCCTCAGGGGAGAGCCTGCAGGGATGGAAATGAAAAGAATCAAACCCAGATCCTACACACCTCAAAGAACTCCAGAGCAGGAACACAGCCAGGATATTCACCTGCTCACAGACCTGTTCCTACAGAGCCAGCAAGTGTTTGCAGCTGTTTTACACAGGTTTGTTGGTGGAATAGATAAATATCAGCCACGAAACACAGTTCTGGAAAGCTGCAAAGAACTGGACACAATCCAGACAGAGCCAGGTGATCCCAAAGGAAGTGTTTGTTGTGGATATCACACCACACCAGGGATCTCACACTGCCAGTCACACCACACCAGGGATCTCACACTTCCAAGAATTCTGCCAGCAGGGAACAACCCCCAAATCAATCTTTCACGGCAGGAGACACCCTGAGAAGCAGCAAGCCCTGGACAGATGATGACAATTACCAGAGCTAATGACTCTGATGATGAAACATTTCCCATCAGGAGGTTTCCTCCTCAAGGTCATGGCTGAGCCACAAAGCCAAGTCCCCACTGACAGTGGCCATGCTGGCAGGGAATGAAAGACTTTGGATTTTCTTTTAATCCTTTCTCTTCCTCTGCTTTCAGCAGAGGCTCACAGCTGACAAAATGAGTGTTTTGAGCAAAGTGAAGTGAATAAACCCACGCTTGCACTACCAAGTCATCCTTCCTGCCTGCTGTTCTCATGGTTTGGGTGGGAAAGAACCTCAAAGCCCATCCAGTTCCAACCCAACACTATCCCAGGTTGCCCCAAGGCCTGTCCAGACTGGCCTGGGACACCTCCAGGGATCCAGGGGTCTCCCCACCCTCACCCAATTCCCAGCTGGAAGGAAGGACACTTGCCAGCCGAAAGCCAGGGCCCTGTCTCCAGCATCTCATTCCCAGAGGGAACACAGCCTGTCCTGAAGATCTTGAGGTAGATCTTGAACTGGCAGGGAGTGATCCTGCAGGCAGAGCAGCAGGCCAGGCTGTTCACAGGGATCAGCAGGGAATGGGCAGCATCCAGGAAATTCCCAGTTTTGCACAGGTAGAATGGGATCAGGTCCCGAAGGTCTCGGAGCCTGCAAAGAGGAAATGAAGGTTTGGGTTTCATCAGGATGAGGTTTTGGTAGGATTTGTGGAGAGATCTGGTTGGAGAGAGGGGGAAGGAAAGGGAGGAAAAAGAGGGGAAAGGAAGGAAAGAGAGAGGAAAGAAGGGAGAAGAAAGGAAAAGGAGGAAAAACAGGGGAAAAGAAAGGATGGAAAAAGAAGGGAAAAAGGAAATGAGGGAAAGAGGGGGAAAAGAAGGGAGGAGAAAGAAGGGAAAAGGAGGAAAAACAGGGGAAAAGAAGGAAAAAGAGGGGAAAAGGAGGGAAAAAGAAATGAGGGAAAGAGGGGGAAAAGTAGGGAGGAGAAAGAAGGGAAAAGGAGGAAAAAGAGGGGAAAAGAAAAGGAGGGAAAAGGAAATGAGGGAAAGAGAGGGAAAAGAAAGGAGGAGAAAGAAGGGAAAAGGAGGAAAAAGAGGGGAAAGAAAGGGTGGAAAAGGAAATGAGGGAGAGGGAAAATGGAAAAGCCATTTACCTTCCGTTTTCACTGCATTTCACAGCTCTCAGGTACCGAACAACCTCCTTGTACCTGGGGAGGAAACCAGAAGGTGAGAAGGAAAGGGAAGGAAGTGGAAAACACTTCCTGCAATAAAAGGAGAGCTTCCCACACAAGAGACACTGCACAGCAGGACAGAAACACAGCTGGAAATAAAGCCCTGGAGGTTACCCCCAGGTTATCTCAGCTCTGGCAAGGTAACACCAGAGGTTGCCTTTCAGTTGAATTCTTTAAGTGGACTGGATGCTTTGGAATATTGGATTTTCTGGAGTACAGGAATCCCTCTGAAGACCCAGAACAGAGTTTGCTGGCTGCCCTCCAATTGTCAGACTTTGATGAAGAGGAATTCCTTGAAAAATCAACATGAAAAACCTGTAGGGTTTATGGAGACACAGAAATGAGCCACTCCAGCAATCTGTTTTTTTTGGTCCTGAAGCATTCCAAGACCTTTGAGAAACTTCAAAAAGCTCCTGGCCTTGCTGAGAAAAATATTAAAAAAATAAAAATAATTCTTTGTTTTGTTTTTCCTGATTATACCAAAGCACAGAGGTTTGGAACTGTCAAAATAGAAGAACTGAGCTCCCAAAATGAAAAAACCAAACCAATCTCACTTTTTTTTCTCCAGCAGTTTCTCCACTCGAGCTTCCACAACAGGGAGTGCCTCCCACAGGTACATTTTCCTTCCTTTCTGTCTCCTCTGCCCAGTGATGTTCTGCCCTTTTAAAACTGTGGTCAGTAACACGTGGTCCCAGTGCAAAACATTCAAGCTGGAAGGATAAAAACAAAGTTATTTTTAACTGTGCTTTGTTGTACATTGCTAATTAGCTCCTTTAAGGACTGGGAAGTTTGATTAATAAAACATTTGGGGGTTTAGAGCCCAGTTCTGGGGGGAAAGGAAATAAATGTTAGGGAGAACAGCTCGGGCACGGCGTCAAACAACAAACAAGGAAAGCAGCAAATACTGAAATATTCCTGTAAAATTCCACTTTCATTATCAGGGAAAGAACATTCCACAGGCAACTGGATCCAAACAGAAGCCCAGGAACTCACCTGTTTGCGAAGGCAAAGCAGTGACAGGGAAGGGAGATGGAATGATAAAAGTCAACAAACTTTTCATAGAGAATTTTTGGGAAGTCACACAACACCAGCATCCTCTGCAGCCGGCTTGTGATCCTGTGATTTGAAAAGAAAAACAATTCAAAAAGGGTATTTTAAAATAAGGTGAGTTACTAACAAGTTGTCTTTATTTTAATTATATGGGAGACTACTCAAGTTTGGGGTTTTTTTTGGTATGGATCTGTATTTGAATTTCTGCTTTATTACTGTGCTGTTTAAAACCAATGTTCTGTGAGGTTTAAGCTTTAAAACAAAGATCTCCAAAGAATGTGTACAGCAAACACTTCAAACTGTGCTGGACCCGAGCTCCTGCACCATTCCCTGCTACTGGAACCATTTTTGTATTAATTGGTAAGTGGAGATAAAAAAGAAGAGCTCACTCTTTAAAATTTTAGCAGAGAGGTAAAGAAACTCTTCCCTTTTTTGTTCCAAATAAGAAATTAAATCAAGACTAGCAATTTAAAATGAAAACTGCTGAAAGATTTAGGTTGTACCTGTCTGTGCTAGTTTTGCACTACACTGTCATTAGTTCCAGAGAAGGTGAGAATATAGAACTGGGCTGGAAAGAATTTAATTCTTCACTCATCAACCTTCTGTGACAGGTGAATCTGGGGGGAAAGGGGAAGGATAGAGCTAAAATGGGAAGTGAATTAAGCCAAGGGAGCTGGGTGTCCTCATTCTCCAGCCTCTGGGGGAGTTTTTCCATGCTCCATCCCAGTGGAATCCTGCCAGGCTGCTGCTGTGACCTCTCCCAGCCACAATTCACTCCTTGGTGGAACAACCACAACCTGCTCTGGCCTCCCACGTGCCTCTGAACAGAGGATTTGTCACTTGAAAACGTATTTTAAAGCCAAGCTCAAAGTTCTGCAGCCAGCAAGGAAACCAATCTTACCTATGGAACAGAAATGGGACAGCGATCCTTAGGGAAGCAGTGTGGCCAAGGTTCTGGCAGTTCCTAAGCCTGGAAAAAACCAGCACTAATTAATGCCCAGCTCCCCTTCCTGCCTTTTCACCTTCTCTGTACTCAACTGTTGAGGAAAACACTTTGTAAGGAGAAATCTTGGAAGCTGGCATGCTGATAAAAATTCCTACAAAGACTGAAACGAGTGCTAAAGTGCAAAACACAGTGCAAAATTCCCAGGTAGCAAATGCAGCCTGCTCCTCACAAACCTGGATCAATTCCTGCTTCAAACCAACCCAGACATCATCTCCTTCTCTTTTACCAAACCCCCCGAATTTGCACCCCAAAATGTTCAGGTTTCACCAAGCAAAGCTCTTTGTGCTGCTGAAAAATGTTCTGCTGTGTTGGCTAAGTGTAACTTCGAGGCTCTAAATCAGATTAAATGCTGCTAAGTGTTATTCCCCTGAAATTGTTAAATTTTAAGCTAAGCTTAAGTTCGGTGTAAGGGCTGTTTCTTTGTTGAATTGTAAAGCTTAAGGTATAATTTAAAGTGCTGTTAAGCGGGAGTGCTGTTAAGCTTTTAAGGCCGAGTTGCTTTTATCTTTGCTTTTCCTTTTGTCCCACACTCCCCTCGGTGGTTCTCGGTTCGTTTCCTTTTCTGAATGCCTGGATTATGTTCGGGTTTGCTGTTGCTTGTTTTCCTTTGTTGTGCCTAAACTCTCCTGTAAGCAGCGGAGCAAATCTTGCCAACCAGCTTTGTTGTTTCGTGTTAAATCTGCCTTTCCCGTGGCAGGGGTTTTTTAAGTCATCTCTTAACTTTTCCCTCTCACATCCAACCTCATCTTTTCCCCCAAATCCCACTTCTCCCTCAGTGTGTTCATCCTCCTCTCGCTGCGCTGCAGCCCCCACTGGGATTCTGACTTTCCTCAATCCCAATAAACAAACCCCCAGGATTCTCCCACTAATTCCCCTCCCCTGGAGCAAAGCAGGAAGATCCCTCCACTCTCTGTGGCCAGGTACTTACAGAGCAGGGTCTTTGTGCAGGGCGATCTGTTTAGCTGCTCCCAGCAGCATGACAGCAGCAGCTTTGGGGCTTTGTTGTTCTGCCTGATTTAAAAATCTTGTTACCAGGTCGAAAACATCAGAATACCTGTGAAAGTCAAGTTGGCCTGTAAGATCAAGGCTCTGCAACAACCAGACTTCCTAAACAAGTGGTAATTGTGGCCATCCCACAGCTTGAGAGCAGTCAAGAGCCCTGCCTTGCCTTCAGAGGATCTCCAACACACTGAGAAGGTGCTGGCACAACCAATACCTCGGGTGTTTTGAAGGTTTGTTATACCAGTGAAAAGGTGAATCTCGTTCTAAGAAAGAAATTGGTAAAAATCCCAGAATGGTTTGGCTTGGAAGGAACCTTAAATCCCAACCCCAAAACCTCCCACTGTTCCAGGCTGCTCCAAGTCCTGCTCAGCCTGGCCCTGAGCACTTCCAGGGATCCAGGGGGATCCCTGCTGCTCTGGGAATCCGTGCCAGGGCCTCCCCACCCTCCTAGGGAAGGATTCCTTCCCAAAATCCCACCTAAAGCCACCCCAAAACCCAGGCTTTAGGTCCACACTTTCCCAGGTTACAAGGATCAGAGATCATCAGGTGTCCTGCACAGCACAGATTTAAATACACATTAATTTTAAACTACAAGTTTACAAGTGCAATTTATCTTGATGACCAACTCAGCTCTCTCAACTCTATTTTTGCTATCTCAGCTGCCACAATTCCAATTATAATTCATTAAATAAATCAAAGTTGCCCTGACAAACCCAAATTTGCTGTCACTTACCTGTACACCACCTCCAGGTTCTGTGAGCTGCAGACACTGCACTGCCCTGGGGGCAATTTTGGTTTGCAGAAGCATTCATGTCCTGGGGGACACATCCTTTCTCCTGTCAGGTACTTGTTATAGGCTAGAGAAAGATCCTTGATGAATTTTTCTAGGAGATCTCCTAAGAGACAAGATCAAAAGAAAGAAAAAAATGCACAAAGAGTTTTGCATGTTTTTTTAAGAAACAAAAGAGAAAGTTTCCCATGTGAAATTATTTAGGAAATTGTTTGCATCCAGTTTTGTTGGTCAGGAAAGCTTTGTTGCTGAAGAGGGGAGGTTTAGGTGGGATATTGGGAAGGAATTCCTGGCTGTGAGGATGGGGAGACCCTGGCACAGGGTGCCCAGAGCAGCTGTGGCTGCCCTGGAAGTGTCCAAGGATGGGGCTTGGAGCACCCTGGGCGAGTGGGAGGTGTCCCTGCCCATGGGAGGGGGTTGGAATGAGATGATCTTCCAGCCCCATTGCACCCCAACCCATCCTATGACTCTCCCAGATGGAAAAAAACCAGGAATCTGCACCTGCAAACCCATCCCTGGTCCGAGCATGCCAAAAAGCAAGCAGGCACAGCAATCTGCTCCTTAAAAACTCCCCAAGGATTGGTGTGGAGCAGCCAAGCTGTTCCTCAGGCCAGGGCCTGAGCAGCCCCAGGTCCCAGGGGGAGGAGAGCACCCACCCCCGTGGCGCAGCTCTGTGTCCAGCTCCAGCAGCTCCAGGTTGAAGGTGGCCAGGATCCCAGCCAGGGCAGAGTTCCTCTGAGCCTTCCAGAAGTTGCTTTTGTTGTGGGCATTGCAGTGGCACAGGGAAGGGGTTGTCCAGAGCTGGCACTGGGTTAGAAAACACAGGAAAAAACAAAGGGGTTGTTGGATTCTCGTGTTTTCCCCTCAGCACTGAGTGAGGGGGTCACAATTCCCTCCGTCCTTCTTGCACCTGAATTAATATTTTGACAGGTAACAATTTGATATCATGGCAACCATTACAAAATAAAGTCATTTACTGATTAGGTGTCATTGCTGAGCCCTTCACAGAGACCCTCAGGGCTGGCACCCTCTCCACTGGAAACTGGAATAGTCTTTGCCAACTTTGCTCACAGCTCAAAGTCTTCTGAAACTCACTGAAGGTCCAAACAAACAAACAAAACACCCCCACACAACTCCCTCCACTCCTGACTCCAGTGAGGACAGTCTAAAAAGCTGGCATTTCTCTCATTCCTTAAAAAAAGGTCAGATTTAATAATCTGATTAAATGAAATGCAATGTGTGCCCAAAGCAAACAGGACATATAATAAAAATAAATGTATGTTTACTCCAACAACTGTCCAGCCTAGGAATAAACCCCAATAAAACCACACTTTCAGTAGTTACTGGGAACTGTTAATCAGATTTCCTGTATTATTCTCTTTGAGTCCTTAGCTCTTCCCTGGGAGGGTAGAATTACTGACTCCTATTCTATTTCTTTGCCAGCTATAGTACAGGTGTTGTTGTGCACTGCTTTATGCAGCCTGCTGTAGTTATTTGCTTTATCCTGTGTAAAAAATAACTGTTAAAAGCCCTTTCACAGTTCCCTCCTGCCTATGCAATAAATATATACTCATATAAACTCATTTTATATTAGACCTGACCTGCTGTCCTCCAGAATTTGGGAGCCAGAGTGATTTAGGTGCAGTCACCTGAGCAGAGCTGCTGCCAAAAATCTGAGATTAAGACAGGACTTGGCTGAAGCTCTCATTTGATCCCAATTTTGTCTCCTGCAAGCTGTGCCCTGCCCTTACCTTGGCAGCCAGTTTGTCACAGATGTAGCAGTAGCACTCGTCACAAATATCTGCGTTTGCCCCAAGGGGGGAGGAAGTATCACTCTCTGTTCTCCTGCAAGGTTGAAAACCAGGTTATTTAGGAAAAAACCACATCCTTACCCAGCTCTACATTTAGCTGTTTTCAAAGCTAAATGTGGGAAATGGGACCCCATGGGGGATTGCCCAGCCCTGGACATACTGGAAGGGGTGTACAGTGCAGTCGTGTCTCGCGTGAGGCATCACATCTGCTTGTTTACAGTAGGTGACCACCAAATCCCCTTCCTCATCCACCATTTCCTCTGATTTACTCTCTTCCAGGGGAGATGTCTCTGTGGGAAAGAGTGCAGGAGGTGTAAATCAGCATAAAGGCAGCTACAACTTCTTTAGAGATTACTGCTATTTACTTTTCCAACACTTCAAAGCACGTTTTCTTTTTTTTTGGATCTGACAGAAGGGCACACAAAACTTCCATGCACTGTCAAACCAGAGGGTATGAAACCAAAAAAAGAACCCAGCTGACATTGAAAAGGCCCAGTCTGAACTCAATTTGAAGTATTTTAAAACTACACAGCAGCAGCCTTTAAAGTAGTGCCATCAAAGATATCCCCACAAACTGGGGATTTCCCCCCTGATTTTATTCACTTGTGCAGCACAAGGACAGGATTTCAGGCATAACACAGAATTAATTCAGTTTATTCCTCGAGCCTTTCAGGGAACTCCAGCAGCAGCAAGGGAACAGTTCTTACCTTGTGGCTCTACAAGCAGGACAGAACTCCCTTGGGTGCTCTCCCCTTCACCATCATCATCTGGGCACTGCACTTCATCATCATCATCATCATCATCACTGATCAGGATTATGGTCTCCTCCTCTTCCTTTTCTGATGGCCACATGGCCACCAACTTCCAAACTGGAACTACTTGGCAGCCATCAGGGTAACACTGACTGTCCATTTGCACTTTTAAGGTGTTTTCCTCAACAGGGGAAGAAAACGACATCTCCAAGACCCAAATTCTTCTTCTCTATTGGGTAAATTACACTAGAGCCAGAGATGTTTCATCCTCAGTGCACTCAGCAGCTCAAAACCCTCTGGAGCTTCCCCCCAGAGCTCAGAGAACCCTGAAAATAAGGAGAGGAAAAAAGGAAAAATTTCAAATACGAGATGAGCCTTTCTTCTGGTGGGTTTGGTGGGACTGGCTGTGGAATGACAGGGGAGTGAGCTCCCACTGACAGGGCAGGGTTAGAGGGGATTTTGAGACAAATCCTTCCCTGTGAGGGCTGGGAGGCCCTGGCACAGGTTCCCAGAGAAGCTGTGGCTGTTCCTGGATCCCTGGAAGTGTCCAAGGCCAGGCTGGATGAGCCTTGGAGCATCCTGATCTATCGCAAGGTGTCCCTGCCCATGGCAAGCGGTGGGACTGGATTGTTGGAAACGATGCAGCTTTAAATTTGGGACCAATGAACGGGAATTACTTTGGGTTTTGTGTGTATAAATCTGCAAGGTGTTTAGTAAAAAGCCGTCTGTATATGGAATATTTCCTGTGGCACATCCTGGCCAGAATAAAGTAAAGCCTGACTCTCTATCACTACATAACACTGGAGGGGTTTTTCTCCCTCCCGAATTTTACTGACAGGGATGAACTTTTAAGTTCCTCCCATCCCAAACTATTCCAGAATTCCGCGATAACAACTCCTGTTAACAATTCGAGCTGTCTCCTAACCCTGGTGTCACCAGGAACACCCAGCACAAAAACCTTTACTCCTTTTTCCCAAAAATTCCAACGTGCCCCAGCGCGCTCCTGCCCACAGCAAGCGATGGGAGGAAAAGCTTGAGGACCGATTCTGAGCCAATTTTATATTCTGATCCAATAATAACCAGCCAAAAAAAAATCTAGAAAGGACTTTAACTTAAGCAGAAGTTTCCCATGGCAGGGGGTTGAAACTGGATGATCTTCAATGTCTCTTCTTTTAATGTCCCCTTCCCTTCTCCTCCCTCCTCACTCCAAACGCCTCAAGCACCCCCGCCCGAACCGCCCCCTCCCAACGGCCCCACCGCATCCCCAGCCCAACCTCCCCCCAAGGAGCTCCCCCTACCCACTCAGCCCTTCCAGCCGTGCCGTTTTCCCCGCAGTTCCCGATGTTTTCCCGCAGTTCCCGGTGTTTTCCCGCAGTTCCCGGTGTTTTCCCGCTCCCGCCGCCCGCCACTCTTTGAAGGCCCCGAGCGCTTCCGGGACAGCGACCCCGGGACGGGCCCCGCGCGCCGCTTCCGCCCTCACAGCGCCCGCCATGTTTGGTGAGGGCACAGCCCGGGGGCTGGCGCAGCTTCAATAAAATTCTGTAAATAACAACCGCTCAATAAGTGCTTTATTCTCTACAGAATCGGCATCCGCGCAGCGCCCTGCGGGCGCCGTCCCCTGTGTCCGTCACGGTGGCCCCGGTGCCATCAGGTGCGGGAAATGCCACTGGACAGCGTTCACCAAGAGACGGGAGAATTCCTGCAAAAATCAACTTTATTCGGATAACGGAGAGAGCCCACTGCGCCATACCTCTGTGGGGTCTCTGTGGAGTTTTTGGGAGTCACAGTCTCCTTTTATCCTCATTTCCCTCCTCTTTTCTCCCCTGGCCGAGGCAGTAGGAAGGTACAGTCCCAAATATTACATATTCCCCGTTTGGCACGTATCTCTCCATCACGCCTTGTATGACCATCAATACTCGTTCTAAGCTAAGCCTGGATGAAGTTCATACTCACAAATTTATTAATCCTCCACGTTTTTCCCTGAAGCTCCAGCTGCTTAACTCTTCAACAACTCTTCCCGGTTTGAGGTTCTTAAACCCCCACAGGCATTCCTCCCGAATTTACTGCTTCTTTCCAATTCAGGCTTTAGTGAAAACTTTAACACCCATTTCTCATGTAATTACCCAGACCCCCACACCCGTTCTACCAGCACCTAATCGACTCTGTCACATTTAGTCGCCACATAAGAGCAACATTTCTAATTACTGAGACACCCACACCCATTCTGGCAGGACCTGATTGGTTCTCACAAATTATTAGTTACATTTTTCATTAGTGAAGACCCCCGCACCACTGGAGTTGCCACACCTCGAGTACTTTGGGCAGTTTTGGTCACACAGAATCACCAGGTTGGAAGAGACCTTGAAGATCATCGAGTCCAACCCAGCCCAAACACCTCAAGCTGTGTTTCTTTAACACATCCACAGGGATGGTGATTCCACCACCTCCCCGGGCAGACAATTCCAGTACTTCATCAACCTTTTCCTAATATATCCAACGTAAATTTCCCTTGGTTCAGCTTGAGGCTGTGTCCTGTGGTTCAGTCAGAGCTGAAACCACCCTGCAGGGACTTGTGGAGAGTGCCCAGGTCACCTCTGAGTCTCCTTTTCTCCAGGCTGAACAAGCCCAGCTCCCTCAGCCCTTCCTCACCGCGTTTGTGTTCCCAGCTGTCACTGTCGGACACAAAATCATTCACACAGATCAAAGTGAGATGAAAGAAGAACAAAGTTTATTTGTTCTTTCAGTATTTATAGGTTTTCGACAACCTGACCAGATAGTCAGCTTACCACCTTCCCAACCACACTGGGAGTGAGAGACATCCATCAAAAGGTACATCTTTAATGGAATGTATAAACACCTATGTTTACAGTTACTTTCCCGGGAAAGTAGCTAGAAATTATGAAAACAATATCTAAATGTCTGATTCTCAGGGCGACACCCAGTCCTTCACCAGTCCTGTGGACAGGCTCTCCATGTCCTTCCCAAACTGAGGGACCAGGACTGGACACAGCACTCGAGGTGTGACCTCACCAGTGCTGAGTACAGGGAAAGAATGAGCTCCCTGCTCCTGCTGGCCACACCATTCCTGATCCAGGCCAGGGACATTGTCCTTCTTGGCCACCAGAAGAACTCTGCTGCCTCATGTTCAGCTGCTGTCACCAGTACCCCCAGGTCTGGGTGATTTTGGGTTGTTCCCCTCCCAGTCCTGCTGTCACCACTTCTGTCGCGACATCAGCGAGGAAAAGCCACGTCCAGCAGCTGAGGCTTCCCCCAGTAGATGGTACCAGAGCTCCACACAGCCTCAGCCAGGACTCGACCTCAAAAAATGGGAATTGTGAACCAGGGAAAGCCGGAGAGGGAAAGCTGCGATGTCTTAATGTGCTGCTGGCACAGGGAATGGAGTTTTCGAAGGGGAAAATTCCGATGGGACCTGTGAATAAAATAAAGATATTTTCTGGTGTTCAGGGAAACAAGTGCAGTGTGTTTGTGGTTAAAATTGTTCAGCAAGGTGATGGTGTTACAGCACCTGGGAGGGAAAGTTTGAGGGCTGATTCTGAGGGAGTTTTTCACTAATAATAATCAGTTAAAGAAAATCTAGGAAGGATTTTAACTTAAGGAGAAGTTGCCCATGGCAAGGTGTTGAAACCGGATGATCTTTAATGTCCCTTCCAACCCAAACCATTCTGGTATTTCAATCTTAAAAATGAAGTGTCTTGATACCTCTAATTCCTGATATCCTTAATATCAAGAACTATTTAAACAGCACTCAGAGTATGATCACCTTTTCCTTCAAGCAACTGCACACCCTGCCTGAAATATTCATGCATTAAAAAAAACCCCTCTTCCTGCAAATGAATATTCCATGAATAATCTTTAATGTCTTTATAGCTTTCAACACATTTGGGAAAAATGTTTCAGGTTTCTGTGTTTACAATGACAAAATCTAAACCTGACACCTGAATAGGTGGCCTGGTTTCAGCTGTGTGGGGCATTTTCTAGAGACAGAATTTCCTCCCTCTTGCTGCCTCCTTAGCACCACATGGTTTTAGCAACCTTCAGGAACTCAACACAGCGATTTGGGGGATGAAATGAAGCACGGAGATAGCAGGGAGAAAGAAATAACAACAGCAGAACTGGCTCTTGGCCAGAAGATTTTTCTCTAAAACTCCGCTCTCATGCAGAAATTCCTGATTCTCTGCCCATGGCCGGGAGTTGGAACTGGATGAGTTTTAAGGTCCCTTCCAACCCAAACCATCCTGTGATTCCATGATTCTGTGAAGTCCTGGGAGATGATCTTATGGCTAAATATGGTCAGGACTTGAGTGCTGTGCCTTGTCCAAGACACAGCGACATCAGTGGTTCCTCTTTCCAGATGAAGAGTTGGCGGCGGCGGATTATTTTTAGTGGTGTGGGTGTAAAATATTGAATTTCGCATCGCCTGAGCTCGGTCTGCTCTGCCCTGGTGGGTTTTGTGCCCAGATCCAGCCAAGCTCGAGCTCTGGGGCTGACATCATGGAATCAGAGAGTCCTGGAATGGTTTGGGGTGGAAGGGACCTTAAAGCTCATCCAGCTCCAATCCCAACACCTTCCACTATCCTGGCTGCTCCAAGCCCCGTCCATCCTGGCCTTGGACACTTCCAGGGATCCAGGGGTGGCCACAGCTTCCCTGGGAATCTGGGCCTCCCCACCCTCCCAGGGAAAGTGCCAGAAATATCTCAAAATGCAGCTGGAAATGCAAACAGATTTATTTATTTGACAGGGTATTCCCACATCCCTGCTTCCAGGAGACTCTGCAGCTGTTGGGACATTACCTGGAGACTTCAGCTCCCTGGGAATGAGCAGCTAAGGGCCAGAGGAGTGGGATTCTACCTGAAGTCAAAGGGAATTTCCTCTCTGACCACAACAGCAGACCATTAAAACATCAGCTCAAAAACCTTTCCACATCCCATTTACATTCACTGCTGCTTCGTTCTGCAGCAAAGTTTGTACCTGGTGAAAAGTTTGGGATAAATCAATGGACTGGAAAAGGCTCTGAGCATCAAAACCTCCAATCCCACCTGGGCAAGTCCTAATCCAGCAGCTGAGCCCGCCTGAGCTGACTCCTGTCACACCTCTTGGCCCCAAAAATGATGTTCAGAGCTGGAAATGGAAAAGAGATTCTCATAACTGAGCTTTTGGGAAAGAGTTCTGGGGTTTTCAAGCTTTCTCCATGGGGTTGTGAGGGCACATCCCCCCTTTTCACCTTTGGAGAGCCCCTCAGTGCTTTGCTGTGTGGGACCAGCTCAGGTTTCAGGGGGATTTAGGTGGTTCTAATGTGTCTGTGAGGGAACAACAGGCCCTGTTTGTACCCTGCTGTTGCTGAGATGGGAGGAAACCAGCCCAGGTGTCCAAAAACCACCTGAATTCAGGTGTTTTTGATCAGGAGGAAGGGTTGGGATACGAACAGGCCTCACTGTGCGGGAGGGAAACGGGAGCAGAGCGAGGGTGAAGCTCAGGGCCTGCAGTAGGGGCCTGGTCCATCTCAATTAGAAACAAACTTTTACTTGAACCCTGATTCTGTGAGGGAAATTTCATTTCATTTCATTTCATTGGGGTGAAGGCCCAGTGATGTTCCCCTCACAACCTCATCCCAATGTCATTCCTGAATTCTGGTGCCGAGTTCAACCAGCTGGACAACAGCTCCGAATCCCAAAGGGAACACATTTAACAGATGTGTGAGAGACAGAATCCCTTCATTTATGTCTTCCCTGAGTTTAATCACCACCAAAAAACTTCAAATCCAGGAAGAAACAGGACAAACATTCCCAAACCACAGAAAAGCCTTCACACCTATGAGATACCAGAGGGTCCACGCAGGAGAAAACCCTCAAAAAGACAACTCTGGGTGGCTGACCAGGCAAGAGCTGCTCTGGGTGAGGTATAAATCCTGTTTTTTTTCTCCTCACGTGGTTTTCCTGGTGTGTAGAAAAGGGTGAAAGCCTGACAGAGCCCAGTTCAGTTTGGTTTAAAAGTCCATCAGGGCTGAGGCACGAATCCATTGGAAACCAGGCTCCATCCATTCCATCACCGACAGGACTAACGTGGGGTTTAGTGCTTGAAGGAAAACCTTCCATTCAGCTCTTTCCCCCTGTAATTTCTTTCCTCTCCCAAGAGCACACAAAGCAGAAATGAGATGCTGTGAGAAGGATGGTGCTCTGAGTAGTTCAGAACACATGAAATGCTCTTTTTTTTTTGGCTTTTCAGCAGGACAAGAGCCAGGCCAGGGCAGGAGAATCACGCGGAGCCACCGGCGCTGATTCCCGAGCCAGGCTGTGTGCCGGGAATGGAGAGAGGAGATGCTCCTGCCTCGGCACAGCGGCGGCCAAGAACTCTCGATTTAAGAACCAGATGAGTCTGAACCTCGTTGGAATTCCTTCAAAAATCTGCCAGCACTCTCCTCCCCGCCGAAAACCGGATAAATCCCCTTCGTATTCCCGGCTCCGAGCAAGGCCCTGAAATATTATCAGTGCTCTTTGACACCCTACCTGCCCCTCATCCCACCTGGCTTTCCACAAAATGCATTTCCTCTGCTTTCAGGGGAAAAAAAGTCAGATTCATTCAAGCCCCGACACTCCTCCAGCACTTGGGTGATCAAGTCTCCTCCGGTTTATATTTGATATTTTAATAGGGTTTCCTTTTGGCCCTTTAATGAGTTTTTATTCCCCTCAGTGCATCAGACGCTTCGGTCTGACCGACAGTTTTACTCACCCCGTGTGGAGGAATATGAACAGCCAGGACAACCTTTTCTTCCTGTGGCAGGCTTTGCTGTGCCAACATTTTTCTTCAGCTCGCAGTCGGGGGGATGTGTCCTGACCCTTTCCTTGCCCATCCTCCAGCCTTGGAGCTGGGATGTTCCCAAGGCAGGAACACTCTCAGCTCTGCAGCAAGGAAAGAGGGAGGAAAGAGGGAGAAAAATATTCAAAGTTACAGCAAATGTGGGGTTTGGCTCGTCTGAGCAGCTGGGTTTTGTTACTTCAGCCTCAGCCCAGGAGTGGGGGACAGGTTATTCCAGGGTGCAGTGAGTGGGGCAGGCTGGGGCTCTCCTTGTGCCTGTGGAGAGCTCCATCCACAGAAATATGGAATCACTGAAGGGTTTGGCTTGGAAGGGGCTTTAAAAACCATCCCACATCACCCCTGATGCCTTCCACTATCCCAGGGAGCTGCAGCCTGGCCTTGGACACTTCCAGGGATCCAGGGGCAGCCACAGCTTCTCTGGGCACCCTGTGCCAGGGAGGAATTCCTTCCCAATATCCCACCTACAGCACCTCTCTCTCAGTTTCCCCCTTGTCCCCTCACTAGAGAAGTTGTTTCTGACATGGAGAGAGAGCAGATCTCACCTGCAGGCCAGGAGGTGCTCAGTGTCCTGCTGGAGCTTTCCCTGCTGGAAGAAGATCCCTCATGGATCTGCCTGGGAATGGGGCACTCCCCGTACCCGAGCAGATCCCATTTTTTCCCCCATGGATATTTTTCCCCCGTGGATGGCAGCAGCCCCTGATGCCACGGCCAGGGTTGCTGCAGGACACCTGGCTGGAGTTCTGAACAATGCTTCACAATAAATCCTGCTGGACCAAGAGGCACAGAGGGTGGTGTGGGATGGGGTGGAGAGGGGAAGGAGAGGGGGAAAGGCAAAGCCACGCAAGGAACTGAGACCCCAGATGGGCAGTACCTGCTCCAAGTGATCCCTATGTACTGGACTTCTCCAGCACAGAAATTCATGGACAAATTGAAATAAAGCAAACGTTGGGGTAGAAAAGATTGACATGAAAATCTGTGAATCCTTTTTTGGGTGTTTTGTTTTCGGAATTCTCGAGGTGCCTCCTGCTGTCTGCAGGCACAGGGGTCCCAGCAGTGCCTTGTGCTTAATTCCACAGACCAAACAGAATTACAGAGCTTCAAACCATCTCTCACAGAAGGTTCCACATTAAACTTGCCCTTGGGTTTTGATGTTGCAGGGGGCTGATGCTCATCTGCTGAGAATTAGGAGGTTGTTATCCTATGATCCAAATTGCCTCTTATCCATAGGCAGAAAATGACAGGAATCTTTCAGCCCATTGCCCAGATTACAAACTTGGTGGCAGAGCTCTGCACCCGGTAGTATCCTGCATTTGACAGTCGCCAATAATTTCAGTCAGCTGTTCAACATCTGGCATTACTATTTAAAGTCTGGTTGAAGCTGTAACCTTTTTTCCCCCCCTGCTTTTAGAAAAGCTTTTTCTGCTTTGAGAGAATTTTGATTACCAAAGCCTTGCCCGGGACAGATTTATCTGTGATTTAACATTTTCTGATGGAGTCTCATTTTGAATTGGTTGAATAATTGGCAGTGACTTTGGTATTAAACTGATTCATGATGTACATTGCAGGCCCTCCAATAATTGAACTTTATAATCAAAGCCCCTTTTTGACTATTAAAAACTATTGGAAACAATCTGGTGATCTGCTTTAATTAAAAAGAAAGTGCAGAGGATTGGAAATGAGTAGGGATGAGAGACACTTTGTGGCTCTGTGCAGCTCCAAGATGGGCTGAGGAGTCCAAAGCCAGGTTGGATGTGCCTTGGAGCAACCTTGGGTAGGTTTAGGTGGGATATTGGGAAGGAATTCTCCCTGGGGAGGCCCTGGCACAGATTTCCAGAGAAGCTGTGGCTGCCCCTGGATCCCTGGAGGTGTCCAAGGCCAGGTCTTGGAGCACCCTGGCATTGTGGAGGGTGCTTGGATCAGAACTGGATGAGCTTTGAAATTCCCACTCCAGGATTCTCTGATTAAATAGATTTTTTTCTCTGCTTCTTTTGAGTGCTCTTAACTGGGATCAGTTAAAAAACCTGGGGAGTGCAGGAGAGGAATCAACAACTCTCAGCACCATGAGGTGCTTTGGGTAAAAAACAAACACAAACGGCCCAAATCCCTCTCTTTTGGGATCAACTCAGCTGCCAGGGCTGGATCTTGGTGAGCTGATCCCGGGGGGAGCCCTGGGATGAGCGTCCATCCCAGGAATCCCATCGGGAGAGGCTGGAGGGGCCTTGGCTCCCCAAATTCCGAGGTGTCCTTTTCACACTGCAGCCTCTGGCAGGGCTCTGATCTAACAGGTTTTGCATAGCTGCTAGACATCTTCCTAATAGCATCCCCTGGGAATTCTAAATTTCACTCACAGCCTCTAAATTTTCATTAAGAGCAGTCACACACGGAGAATGATGGATTAGATTTTATTGTTGGAAAATCTCCAGATAAAATTAAAGTGCTTCTTTCTTTTCTGAAACCTTTACCTTTCCCCTGTGGTGCCCTATAAATAAGGTATCAAATAATGTTTATCCTTTTGAATTCTGCCATCTTACATGTTTCATGCTTAGTCCTGACCACTTTCCTGCCTCTGAAGAGATGTCACTCTTCAGTTAAATCCCGGGAACAGACAGCTACCTCATGGATTTCATTGTGGAGCAGAGCCTTCACTTAAACCCAGTATTTATAAATACAGCATCGTCTCCTTCCCTTTCCTGGAAGCCTTTCTTTCATTTCCTTCCTCTTTACATCAAATTCCCTCTGTCCTTTCTTTTATCCTGACTTCTCCAGCCTCTCTGTGTCCATCTAATCCCACAGACAGATGAGGCACAGCTTTGGGATATGTCGGGATCACGGGGCTGGGGCACTTCCAGCCTCCACCAGCCAAACCCTGATAAGTGGGATCCGCTCCCGCTGCCCCTGGCCAGCAGATTTTTATAGCAGATGTTGTTTTTTCCTCAGTGAAATTAAAAAAAAACCCCAAAAACCCCACTATTATTTTAGAACTTTAATAGTTTTGAGATGTTTTTAGCTTTCCCTTGAAAAATCAAGAGCCCTGCAGGCAGTGGGTAGGGAGTGTCCAAGAGCTGGGAACGCTGCTGTGATTCATACTGGTGTCAGCTCAGTTAAATTAAATTCCATGGGGATTTATCCAGCCAGGCCTCCAAACAAGTTTTAGACAGCATCTCCCACCCCCAAACCTCACACTTCACAGCGTCTTAAATTAATCCAGAGGGCTGGCCCGACACAAAACCTCAGTCAAGAGAGGAGATTCCCAAGCAGAGGGAAGGGCTCCAGCTTCCCACCAGCCCAGGGAGCCACCAGCCCTTCCCAGGGGAGGGAGCAAAGCAGGATTGCAGCTGCTTTAGCACAGGTCACCACAGCCCAGTTGGGTCACTTACCCCAAAGGATGTCCCTTGGCAGGGCTGTCCCCATCCTGGCCACCCCAGCTGGGTCCTGGGCTAGTGCAGACCCTCAGGATGGGGAATTCTGCTCAGAGCACAGCCAGGGCTGCTTTTCCAGCTCCCCAAATCTCTGCAGCTGCTGTTTGCCCATGGCCCAGGCTGCTCTCAAGGCTCATTCCCACCGTTTCAGGACATTTTCCTGTGATTTATGGACTTAAATAGGAAGATATTCCACACTACCACAGAGCCAAGCCAAATCCTTGTCTCAAAGTGCCTCCAACCTTCCTGGATCAGCCAGGCCTCAGCTTCCCTTCTGCACAGAGAAAGTGGAAAAGTTTTCCAAAGGAATAACTTCCCCTTCTTATAATGCCTCTCCCCAGGAAGATGTGAGGGAGTTACATAGGTGACTGTGGGGGTCAAACTCATTAAAATTTTAAGAATTTGGCTAATTTATACAAGGTGGGCACCAGGCCCTTGGTTTTCCCCCCAGTTTTGATAATCCACCCCTGACCTAAGGGCTGCTTCCCAGAGCAAGGAGCCAGGAAGAGCCCACGGGCACCTGTGGCCAATGTCCCTCTGCTTTTCCTTCATAAAAAAAATTCCCAGAGCCCCTCTTGCACCAGTGGGAAAATCACCCAGCAGGGAACAAACAGAACAGGATCCCAGCTTCAATCCAAATCCAAATC